>NC_090653.1:193201446-193228946 GCF_040937935.1 Hyperolius riggenbachi | reverse complement strand
GGGTCTTAGGTTTAGGCATCAACAGGGGGGTCTAGGGGTTAGGGGCAGGTACAGGGAGGGTTACTTAGTAATTTTTTTTTTTTAAACGTTATTATACGTTTCACTATTTAAACGAAAGATTAACGTTTTTACAATTGCCGATTTAATGCACATTATTTAATGATTTATAATTTTATAAAACATTAATTTTAAACGAAATACAGTACAATACATTTTTAAACGTTATCCATGCTTATCGTTAAAAACCCGGCGCCCTTTTTTCCCAGCGCCCCTTTTTAACGTACGCCAAAACCTGACCTTTCCCCAGGCGCAACTTTGTCTAGATCCGTCCCTGCTCTTTCTGCTGTTTCTCTCTCTCTGCCTTTCTGCTCTGCCTTTCTGCTCTCTCTCTGCTCATACTCTCTCTCTCTCTCTCTCTCTCTGCGCCTTACTGCTGTCTCTCTTTCTGCTGTCTCTTTTTCTCATTTGTTCTCTCTCTCTCTGCCTCCCTGCTGTCCCTCTCTGCCTTTCTGCTCTCTCTCTCTTTGCGGTCTCTCTCTCCGCCTCTCAGCTGTCACTCTCCCTCTCAGCTGTGTCTCTCTGCAGTCTCTCTCTCTGCCTTTCTGCTGTCCTCTCCACACACTGGCACCCTCCTCCTACCCACTGGCACCCCCTCCCGCCCATTGTCAGCCTCTCCTACCCACTGGCGCCCTCCTGCAAAATCTGGGGTGTGGCTTAATGCCACACAGGGGGCATCGCTTAAGTTTCCCTGTCACTACCTAAACTGGGGGGCACCTGTGTCAGAGGCACTCGCTATCTAATCCCTACCATAGACCTAGTCTAATGTCCCACCATTGCTAGGTTCATGTAAATTTGGCTCCACCTGTGACCACACCCGTATCGTGGCCCATGGCCATGCCCATTTTTCATCCCACCCCCCACATTTTTGCCCCCCCTGCAAAATTTTCTGCGGACGTCCATTATCTTGTCTGAATTAGAAGTAATCGTTTTTTAGAAGAAAATAGTGAGCTTCTGAGAATAACTGACAGCTAGGTAAGTATTTAAAGGGAACCAGAGACTAAGCACCCTCATGTATTTTACCATATATATCAATGGGAACATGACAGTAAACACCTACCTTGCTCTCCGTTTCAATCTTCTCTGCTAAATCTGCCTGTTATCAGCCCTGATAAGAATCCCCGACTGAGCATTCAGTCTAGCTTTGCCCGGAATGATTATAGCTGAGTCAGTCTTCTGTGATGTCTTTTCAAGCCCAAGCCTGCCCCCTTGTGGCTCTGCTTTGCTGCTTCAAGGATAAATAGCAGGAAAGCAGAGCCACAAGGGGGCAGGCTTTTAGCAGCGGGACGTCCCGGCCTCAGGACTCTGGTCACCGTACTGAATGAACTAGCCGCAGCGTCTCAGACGCTGCGCTAGTTCATTCCCCGCAGCCCCGCTCCAGCAGCCTGCATTGTCCTCCGGCAGGCACAGGCAGAGCAGGGCTACGGGAAGAAGGCGTCTGGAGGCGGAGCCCTGTACTGGAGACTATTTGTGTCTCCAGTACAGGGCTTTGGGCGCCATCTTCCCGTAGCCCTGCTCTGCCTGTGAGCGCGGGAGATTGGAGGAGGCTCGTCGGGGGAGCTGCGCGCTGTCAGGTGAGTAAAAGCTTTTTTTTTCCAAGTGAAATGTGCCCACATTGCGTTTATTTTGTGCTGAAATGTTGCCCGCAATGCGTTTATTTTGTGCTGACATGTTGCCCGCAATGCGTTTATTTTGTGCTGTCATGTTGCCCGCAGTGCGTTTATTTTGTACTGACATGTTGCCCACAATGCGTTTATTTTGTGCTGAAATGTTGCCCGCAATGCGTTTATTTTGTACTGACATTGTTGCCCGCAATGCGTTTATTTTGTGCTGACATGTTTGCCCCCGTTGCGTTTATTTTGTGCTGTCATGTTGCCCGCAATGTGTTTATTTTGTGCTGTCATGTTGCCCGCAATACGTTTATTTTGTGCTGACATGTTTCTCGCAATACGTTTATTTTGTGCTGACATGTTGCCCATTGCGTTTTTTTGTGCTGACATGTTGCCCATTGCGTTTATTTTGTGGTGTCTGGGGTAACTGTTGCTGCATTTATTATTTAATGGTCATAGTTGGCTATGTTTGCTGCTTTGGGGTTACGGTATACTATTAAATAGCATCACACAGTTTCTGCACACCCATGATGTGAAGCCTCGTTTGACCACATCATGGCGTAAACACTGCTTTCTTATGCCTCGCTGTTACATCATTACATTAGCTCCGCCCATACAATTTCATGGCCACGCCCGTAGCACGCCGCAACTACATTTTTTCAGCGCGACACTGCGCACGCCGCAGCCCCCCATTTTTCGCCAAACCCCTCCCCGGCCCAGGTTGAGCCCACAAAAATCTGGTCACTCAAGTTTATATATACTAAAGGGGGGATCTTGCACATGGGCGTGTGTGTTTGGGCACGCAATGAGGATGAATGGGGGGGGGGGGGGGGGGGAGACGCACCAAAAACTGGTTACACTCAGGGCTGTGTAAAACCTAAGGCCAGCCCTGCTTACAGTACTCCTTTAATATTCATTTGCAGGTACAGCATGTGTTTACTGTAAATAATTTGACTGGTTCAGGCTCAACTTCCTTTATATAAACTTGTAAACTTGTGTAATTTGTAATTAACTGATAATTTTCATTAACACAAAATGACCAAATAACAAAATAACAGCTATGTTTGAAAGCCACACACCCCACACTGGGTAGTTGTGCAGTGCAGGTCTGACTGACAAGCTCTTTGGGGTGGAGTCGCAGGGTGTGGTTAGGAACAGATCAGTTAGGAAGGAGCCGAAAACAGAGGAAGAAAAGCAGATACTGAAACGACGTGTGGTGCCTGTGGGGTACGTGGAAAATATTCTCACAAAAAGCAGCGGTTAAAGAAGTGGAGTGGCCGGGACCCTACTCCATAACGTGTCTTCTGAGCGTACGATGACGGTAGCTAACAACCTGCTCTGAAGAGATAGTACGAGAAATCCCACTTTGCAATGCAATGTTTTGCAGAATACTGACAGTATAGATACTATACGTTGAATGCATACAGGGCCCCACCCCATAACACACCCAGTATGTACTGAGGAGGAGGAGAAAAAGACAAAAAAAGAGAATTCAGCTTGTTACTGAGTCTAAACGGAGGTGCCTTAAATCGGCATGTAATTAGAGCAGAGGAGATGAATTAATGAACCCACAGCTATTCGTGGACAGATCGTGCTTGTGGATGCGTGAGCAATGCATTCAGATACTCATTCGGTAAGTAATCTATACCTGAAATCTGCATAGCAGCTCACTCATTGTTGATCCGTCTATAGCCGTGTTCATATGTCACAGCTATAGGAATTGTTCCCCCTGGGCTGGATAAGCTTGCCTGCTGCTGTTCTTTGGTAACTAATGTGGAGATTTCGTTTGTCATCCTAATTTCGAGGGGATTTAGCACATCAGCTGCTTGATCCAGCACAAGCCTCCATCTTGCTGCCGCTTAAAGAGGCAGTACACATACAGTGGAAGGAAGTGCATTGGTTGGATCAAGGGTGTAGAGGAGGGGTTAAATCCCCTACGACTATTCATCACTTGAAACAAACGTGCACGTAGTTAGTGTATCATCCAAGCTGTAGTTAGTGTATCATCCAAGCTGTAGGCTATATAGGGGAAACCGATTATTTTTAAATGAGGGTGCAACAATTGGAAGTAAAATGTCTTAAGTAAATATATTTAAATTCCTTTTGATAAACTCGGATATGTACAAGTTTTTGATTATTACCAAATTAAGATGAATCTGTGTTAAATATGCAGGTAGTGCAGCGTGTAGACATGTAAGTAACAAGAAAGGAGTATTCTATAATGGAAGTGATGCTGGCAGAGATTCTTCTATTGTTGAACTGGTCAGGATCTTGAGAATGTGGTAGGGGATGGCTTCTCTTCATTCTCTTCACACTTTTGCACAAGGCTGTCCACATCACTGTTGACATGTTTGTGTTCTTCAAATTTGGAATCTTAAGGTGGCCACTAATGGTCCAATTTCTAGTGAAAAATTGTTTGAGCGATCAGAAATTCGGATTGGATTGGTTGTAAATCTGTTGATGGGCACACTGGATTATGAACGATTATTAACAGTCGTCCGATTGGATTTTCATCGAACCAAAATTTGGATTTTCTTGCTGGTTGTGATAGGTTCGATGGTGTAGTGAACGATTTTTCGCTAGAAATTGGACAGTTAGTGGCCACCTTAAGTCTGAATTCTCCCGATCAGAAACTGCATGCTGACAGTGGCAGGGGGTGTTAAACTCACTCACTTCCTCCTTCTCGGTTTTAAAGTGGAATTGTCAGCCATAAAATCAAATTCCATTTACCCACTGCTCTTTCTGTGTTTATTATGCACTCTGCAACCTGACCCTGCTTTGCAATATAATCAAATATTTATGATGTTATGAATCTTATCTAATCAGCCTGACTATTTGGTACATTGCCTAGGAGAGGAAAGCATGTTATCTCTCATTCCACATTCCTGCTTCTTACTGATTGGCTGAGGGCAGTTTAGTGTGTCAAGGGGCCACTGTACAGAAGTTGCTGAAATACAATTTATGCTGTGCTTACATGTGTTTTACAAAGCAAGCTAGATATGACAGTTCAGATTCTAGGAGAAAAAAGACCCAGTGCACACCAAAACCGTTAGCAGATCCCCAAAATGCTAGCAGTTTTTGAAGCTGATTTCAGGGCGATTCTAGGCATGTTTAGAGACGTTTTTCTAAACATACCTAGCGTTTTTTGGGTAGCAGATTACACATATTGGCCTCGATTCATAAAAGTGCTGTCGTTAAGGTAAACTTGAGCGGGGAAACACCGCTGTCGGTATTTCAGCCTTCAGGGTGGTAATTCATAAAAATGTTTCTAGTTGTGATAGGCGTGCGGAGATATTCCGCTGTAGGCTGGCGTTAGGCTGTCGGGAGACATGCGGAAACAGGAGAAGCAGGCGGAGTCCCTCCGTGCGGTGTTCTCTCTGCAGCTGCTTGGGAGGTCTGTCCCATTCACTGCAATGGATTCCGCACACTTCTTGCCACATCAGAGGTAGCGGTAATCCCCGTCCGCATACCACTACCTCTAATCTTTATGAATTGACATTTGTTACTTTTGTTATGATAATCACCGCGCAAGGCGGTGATTTATCACTCTGCTCGCGAATGTCGGCTTTTCATGCGGAAAAAGCCTTTATGAATACAGATTTTGCTGTGTGGTCGGTAAAGTGAGCAGTTTTCAGCATTTCCGCATGCGGGAATGCTTTATGAATCGAGGCCTTTGTTACAGTAAAAGCTGTTACTGAACAGCTTCTGTAACAAACGCCTGACAAACCGCAATGGTCTAGCTTTTTTCAAAGCGGTTTGTGTTTTTCCTATACTTTGAGGACGAAACGCTTCAGAAAACCGCAAACGTGCAGCAGGAGGCACGTTTGCGGTTTGGGAAAAACCTCAAACCGCTGGTGTGCACCATCCCTTTGAAATACATTAGCCAAGCGTATTTACAGGCGGATGCGGCCGGCGGATCACACCTAAAACCGCTCAGTGTGCACTGGGCCTAAGGGAGGTAATGACATTAGGATTGGCTTAAAGGGGAACTGAAGTAAGAGGTATACGGAAGCTGCCATATTTATTTCCTTTTAATCAATAATAGTTGCCTGGCAGCCCTGCTGGTCTATTTCTCTGCAGTAGTATCTGAATAACACCAGAAACAAGCATGCAGCTAGTCTTGTCAGATCTGACTTTAAAGTCTGAAACACCTGTTCTGCAGCATGCTTGTTCAGGGGCTATGGCTAATAGTATTAGAGGCAGAGGATCAACAGGGCTGCCAGGCAACTGGTATTGCTTGAAAGGAAAAACATGGCAGTCTCCATATACCTCTCTCTTCAGTTCCCCTTTAAGTCAAATTGCTGGCTGTGGCTTCAGAGGGGCCCAGTGAGACCACCGTGGGATGGAGGACGACGGGGGAAGCTTAATCGGATCTAGAGGCTTTCACCTACCGAGGTAAGTATCCCCCAGGGGACTTTTTTTTTTATACAGATTGTCATTTAATAGCAGAGGCCTCAAACATGCTACAGTCGGTCATTGGGTGACTGGGGCTCAAATTCATTGAAGGGGTGGAGCCATAAATAGCCAATCAGATTTCTTTGCTGGATAAACTGCTTCCATTCAGGGCCCATTTCTACTAGAGCGAATCTGCATGCGTTTCCTGCATGCAGATTCGCATAAGCAATACAACTGGATGGGACGGTTTCCACTTGTCAGGATTTCTGAGAGCCATCAGAATTCGCATACCACTATGCGATTCGCATACAATGTGTTTAATAGGGAATTCACATGCGGTTTTGGTATGCGAATTTTCATGCAAATTTGCATGGAATCAATGGAAAAGCACACAGGCACTGCCATGGTTAAATTCGCATGCAGTCATCCATGCGAATTTGCATGAAAATTTGCATACACCCGCATGCAAATTTTTACCGCGGCGATTCCCACCGCACAAGTGGAAAGGGGCCCTTACACATTTTTGATGCCAGGAATTCAAAAGCGCACAAACTTGGTCATTGAGTGACTGTGTCAAGATTACAAAAAGTAGGCAGAACCAAAAAAATTTTACAGAGAAAATGTAAACGGCAGCCATTCTTACACTTTTAACAGCAGGGTTCTTAAATTTCAGGACACTTGGTCATTGGGTGACTGGGTTAATATTCAGGAAAGTTGGTAGGGCCTACAATAGTAAATCAAAATTCACCTATTGATTTTCAAGGGGAATATTTAAATTGTCATTCTTACACTCTTAAAACCTTCCTGGCGGTAAGCCGCGCAGGAGGTTTTCTCAGGCCCTGCTGGGCCGATTTGCTTAATTTTTTTTTGCTGAACGCAGCTAGCACTTTGCTAGCTGCGTCAGCACACCGATTGCCGCCGGCCCGCGCTCGATCGCCGCTATCCGCTCCGCCGCGCCCCCCCCCAGACCCCGTGCGCTGCCTGGCCAATCAGTGCCAGGCAGCGCTGAGGGGTGGATCGTGACTCCCAAAGACGTCGCTGACATCATCCCGCCATGGCGACGGGGGAAGCCCTCCAGGAAATCCCGTTCTTTGAACGGGATTTCCTGATCGAAGCGGCTATCATGTAGCGAGCATTCAGCTCGCTACATGATTTAAAACAACTAAACAAAAAAAAAAACTGCTGCGCTGCCTCCTGGCGGAAAACATTACACCGCCAGGAGGGTTAATGCCAGAAGCTTCAAACCTGGTACATTCGGTCATTGGGTGACTGAGGTTCAAATTCAGAAAAGGGGGCGGAGCCACAAACAGATTTTTGATATGCGAAATGTTCAAATATTGATGCAGAGGCACCCCGAAAGCTCATGTACCTGGTCATTGAGAAACAATGGGTGGAGCTAACAACCGTTGATGGGCTTCCGAGTAATTCTGAGTAGCAAGCTACTCGGAATTGAAATGGTAATGAGTTGCTGATTACTCAGCTGTGATCGTGGGTGACTGAGGGTCAAATTAAAGAGTAACTGTCAGGCTGCAAAAGCTAATTTAAACCTTTATTCTCCTGTGTTAAACAGTTTAGAAGGAAGCCAAAAAGGCACTACTGAAGTTAAAAATCTCTTAGTTTTGATGTGTGCTTATCAGCAAAGCTGTTAGACCCAAGCTCTTAAAGAGAATCTGTATCGTTAAAATCACACAAAAGTAAACATACCAGTGCGTTAGGGGACATCTCCTATTACCCTCTGTCACAATTGCACCGCTCCCCGCCGCATTAAAAGTGGTTAAAAACAGTTTTAAAAAGTTTGTTTATAAACAAACAAAATGGCCACCAAAACAGGAAGTAGGTTGATGTACAGTATGTCCACACATAGAAAATACATCCATACACAAGCAGGCTGTATACAGCCTTCCTTTTGAATCTCAAGAGATCATTTGTGTGTTACTTTCCCCCTGCATCTCTCATGCACTGAAGTTTCAGGCTGCTCTTTTCTT
The DNA here is from genome assembly GCF_040937935.1 of Hyperolius riggenbachi. Taxonomy (NCBI): domain Eukaryota; kingdom Metazoa; phylum Chordata; class Amphibia; order Anura; family Hyperoliidae; genus Hyperolius; species Hyperolius riggenbachi. The sequence goes on along the minus strand of NC_090653.1, from coordinate 193,220,899 downwards.
CCTGCAAACAGCTTTGCCCTTGTCTAATTCCTCACTACGTGAAAGCCCAGCCAGCTCAGAGGACGATTTATCCAGCTTGTAAAACATAGTTCCCCAACCCTGTCCTCAAGGCCCACCAACCAGGGCTGTGGAGTCGGTCCAAAAATCCTCCGACTCCTCAGTTTAGGATTCCACCGACTCCGACTCCTCTAATTTGCATATTACAATTTTGTTGATTAAAAGTATGTAACATGAAATTCGTCTCTTAACTGCCAACGCTTAGGAATTTTACAAGACAACTGAAGTGAGAAGGATATGTAGACTACTATATTTATTCCCTTTAGACTAAAACTAGTCCTTGGTAAGAGTACTTGTAAAAGGTACAAACCGGAACAAAGAACATCTATCAGGCCCTAGGCAATGTAAGTGTGGGTACATGTAAGAATGATGTGCAGGTACTCTGCAGGGGAATGAGGAGATTGTAAACAGACAACACCTCTGTGTTCAATGTGGACAGCATTCTCAGTGGATTCCTGCAGCTCTGTGGGGAGTGCATATGTAGAGTATAGTACTACTGTGTAACAAAGTAAACCTGAGACAGATGAAATTAAAGTTTTATACATACCTGGGGCTTCCTCCAGCCGCCTTCAGGATAATCAGTCCCTGTATGTCCTCCTCCACCACCTGGATCTTCTGCTATGAGTCCAGGTACTTGAGCCAGTCAGGCGTAGTGCGCATGCACACACTCCGCCGCCAGGAGCATACTACACCTGTGCAGCACTATTGCGCAGGTGCAGAATGTTCCTGGCTGTGGGAGCGGCATGCGGCCAGACAGCGCTGACTGGCTGAATTACCAGGACTCATAGCAGAAGATCCGGGTGGTGGAGGACAGCGAGGGACTGATTAGCCTGAAGGGGGCTGGAGGAAGCCCCAGGTATGTATAAAACTTTACTTTTCATCCGTTTCAGTTACCCTTTAATTTGTAGTCACCAAACCAAATTTTAATAACATATCACATTATTTGATTTCATCAGCAAAGGGAGTGCATACATTTGCATAAATCAGCATCAATGCAGAATTATTTCCATCTCGTTGACCATCTCTATTAGTGACACAGCTACACATCAGGCTTTATTCTTACAGCATAGATGTTATTTAGTATATATAAGAGATTCCTGTGTACACATCATATATACAGTCACAATCAGATATGTATATCTGACCTTAAAAATACGGGGACTGCTTTATTGAAGCAGCACAAGTAACTAATTTTGACTGGTTTATTTCATTTTTGTGGACTAAGCACAGCTATTACTGTATATATACACTGTATATATACATTATTTTAATGACTATTATCTGAGAAATAGAACATTTTATCATATTTTCTATTTTAATTAGTTACAAATTCATTCGGAGTCGGTGCATTTTTTCCCGACTCAGACTCCGACTCCAGGCACCCAAAATTGCCCGACTCCACGACTCCGACTCCACAGCCCTGCCACCAACAGTACATGTTTTGCAGGAAACCACACACAATCACAGGTGAGGCAATTAGTGTTGCAGCAGAGCTGATTAACTACCTCTGTGGATTTCCACAAAACATGCACTGTTGGTGGGCCTTGAGGACAGGGTTGAGGAACACTGTTGTAAAAGATAAGAGAGAAGAGAGAAGCTGCTCTAATCTAAATAACACACAGGCAGTGTGCATAGAGGGGCCTGGAAGGGGGAGTTCATAGCAGAACCACAACACTGAAGAACACAGGCTGACAAGTCTGACAAGAGAGAGATAAGTTGATTTATTACAGAGACTAATAGTAGAAAGTGCTGCAGTAAGCCAGAACACATTAGAATAGCTTTTGGAACTTGTAGGATGATAAAAAACAGGATGCAATTTTTGTTACGGAGTCTCTTTAAGAAGCCGAGAGCCGCATACCATACAGCAAAGCATTCTGGGGCCCTCCCCTCGGCTGCTAGTGATAAGTTACAGGGCTCCTGTTACAAAAGCAGCAGCCCACAGCACTGAAAAAACTCCTGGCAGAGTACACTGCAGGAGTCCGCTATTGTTCCTAGCCACATGGCTAATTTTCACTGCTCAGTAGTGTTTTACATTACCGATCTTTTTGTGTGAGTGAATCATCAGGAAGCAGGCAGGACATGACAACACATTTGGCTTCATAGGAGACAGACAAACATGGAACCTGCCATGAGCTGTCAGGAGCATCATTCTCTGCAAATACTATATAAAAATTCTGTGAAATCCAAACGTGGACAGTGAAATGCATATGTAATGTAAGTACAGCCAATGTTTAGCTACTGATATATGTGTTTATTTTCTCTGAGACCCTATACCTAACAGCTCCTCTTTAAGTCTGCGCAGTAGTCTGCAGTGTATTCCGCATCATAGGCAAACAGTGAGCCGCTTTGCATGACTCACTACTGTGCTTCTTCCTTAAAGTCGGAAGGAGGAAGTGTGGTAGTGAATCGTGGAATGCTGCTGACTGTAAGCCTATAATGCGGAAGGAACCACAGACTATTGCGCAGACTTCTGGATAATTTAACCCCCCCCCCCCCCCCCGGGGGTCACCCGTGATCACAGCTGAGTAATCAGCAACTCATTACCACTTAACGATGCCTAACGCCGATAGGCGTCGGCAGGTCGAAGTGGTGTTACCATGGAAACGAACGTTCCATGTCAGTTCACGGAGGGTGTCTCCGTGATCAGCCTGCGAGCCTCCAATCCGAAATCCCCGCTGTTTACATCATACGGCGCTGCTGCGCAGCAGCGCCGTCAAGGAGATCGGCGATCCCCGGACTCTGATTGGTCGGGGATCGCCGGATATCCGTCCTGCGCTGCCCAGGGGAAGGAGGGGAGGTATGCAAAGGGAGGGAGGGCGGAAATCGCTGTGGAGGGGGGCTTTGATGAACCTCCCCCACCCCCCTAACCACAAGTAGCCGGCGGCGATGAGTTTTAATTATGGAGGCATGTATTATTTTTAACCACTTTGTCCTCCTTGACGTATAAAAACGTCAAGGAGGACCCGCGCGCTCCCGCGGCCGATCGTGCACGCGCACTCCCGGCCGCGGAGTCGGTAGCCACGGAATCAATGTATCGGGCTGGGGAGCCCGATCATTGATTCCTCTCCCCCGCTGAAAAAGCGACAGCTTCTCTCGGAAGCTTCGCTCTTTCTGAAGCTGTGTCCCTCTAAGCGTACATTGTACGCTTAGAGTGACGTCATGTAAAAAAAAATCGAGATTGCCATCTTGTGGCCAAAATGTAAAACTACATGTAAATGCCCAAAAACATTACAATACACCAATATTTCCCCAAATAAAACACTTTTAAAACCCACCTTCCCAAAAATGCCCACATAAAATGTTTAATAAAAAAAAACAAAAAAATTACTATAAAAAAAACAAAAACACAAATATTTACCTAAGGGTCTAAACTTTTTAAATATCTATGTAAAGATGAAATATTTCTCTCTATTTTTTTTATAAGCTTGTAAATAGTACACAAAAGAGTTTGTCAGCACCCCAAGTAATAATGACTGCGTGTGCTGGGGTAGAGCATGTATACATAGTACTAAAGAGAAAAGATACCCCTATACACAGCACCACTGCAGACCATATGTATCAATCAAAAAAATATATATTTTTATTACAAGCTTTGCAAACACATATCAATGATACACAAACATTTAAAAACATCTAAAAACAGCACAATATTGTATTTCCAGCCATATTCAACATAATGGGCCTGCTAGATATAATAATCTATTATGTTCAGTCTCAGTGGATGTATAACCTGTAACCACTGGGGGCTCAGAGAATGAGCCCCCTCGTGGATGAACCCCGGTTCAGTAAGAATTATAAAGTGCAAAAAATTGGAACCATGAAAGTGCATATAGTGCTACACAAAAACAATCATTCAACATATGCAATAACTGTGCAACCTATCAGACTAAAAGTGCAGTTTAAATACAGTCAGAGTCACTAATGACCAAGTGGAAGCAGCCTATTAGGATCTGCAAAGAAGTGAATAAGTAAAAGATACTTAGCCGGGTATGAAAAGAAAGGCAGGCAGGCAGACTGGCATGGAAAGACGGAAGTATCCCCTCAGGACATAGCCCACATGCTCCGCGGTCGTCACTCCGCTTTGAAAGGTGAGGTAGATAGCCTTTCTCTGAGCCCCCAGTGGTTACAGGTTATACATCCACTGAGACTGAACATAATAGATTATTATATCTAGCAGGCCCATTATGTTGAATATGGCTGGAAATACAATATTATGCTGTTTTTAGATGTTTTTAAATGTTTGTGTATCATTGATATGTGTTTGCAAAGCTTGTAATAAAAATATATTTTTTTGATTGATACATATGGTCTGCAGTGGTGCTGTGTATAGGGGTATCTTTTCTCTTTAGTACTAAGCTTGTAAATAGTGATGTATGCAAAACGGAAAAAATGCTCTTTTATTTCCAAATAAAATATTGTCGCGATACATTGTGATAGGGACATAATTTAAATGGTGAAATAACCGTGACAAATGGGCAATAACAATACGTGGGTTTTAATTATGGAGGCATGTATTGTTTTAAAACTATAATGGCCGAAAACTGACAAATGATTTTTTTTCATTTTTTTTCTTATTCTTCCTGTTAAAATGCATTTACAGTAAAGTGGCTCTTAGCAAAATGTACCCCCCAAAGAAAGCCTAATTGGTGGCGGAAAAAACAAGATATAGATCAGTTCATTGTGATAAGTAGTGATAAAGTTATAGGCTAATGAATGGGAGGTGAACATTGCTCGGATGCATAAGCTGAAAACGACTGAGATGTTAAGTGGTTAAAACTATAATAGCTGAAAACTGAGAAATAATGAATTTTTCCGTTTTTTTCTTATTCTTCCTGCTAAAATGCATTTACAGTAAAGTGTCTCTTAGCAAAATGTACCCCCCAAAGAAAGCCTAATTGGTGGCGGAAAAAACAAGATATAGATCAGTTCATTGTGATTAGTGATAAAGTTATAGGCTAATCAATGGGAGGTGAACATTGCTCAAGTGAAAACGACGGAACGCGAATGGGTTAAGTGGTTAAACTCCGAGTAGCTTGCTACTCTGAATTACTCGAAGCACATTCATGCTAACAGCCAAATACATACCTGGGCAATGCCGGGTCTTCTGCTAGTTAATTATACAGTACGTCTATACTATACATATATGTTCTTCCTGCAGGGCTGTTGTGAATCCATTGAGTATGTTGTGCACATTGGACACAGAGGTGTCTATTACCCATAAACCTGGTTCAAATTGTGCATGAAAATGTGTAATAGCTGTAGCATCCCCACTATCCCTGTAAAGTACCTACACATCACTCTAAGCTGTACCCACAGTTACATTGTCTAGAGCCCAATTGATGTTCCTTGTTCCTGTCTGCACTCTGTATATGTACTCTGAACATGGACCAGTTTTGATTTTTGTTTAAAGAGTCTGAAGCGAGAATAAATCTCGCTTCAGACCTCATAGTTATCAGGGGCATGTGTGCCCCTGCTAAACCGCCGCTATCCCGCGGCTAAACGAGGCTCCCGGTCCCCCCAAATCCCCTCCGTAATGCGGGGGAGAGCTTCCTGGTTGGGGCAGGGCTAACCGCCGCAGCCCTGCCCCACGCGTGTCTGTCAGCGCGTATCTCCGCCTCTCCCCCGCCCCTGTCAGTCTTCCTTCACTGAGAGGGGCGGGGGAGAGGCGGCGATGCGCCGCTGACAGACGCGACTGGAGGCAGGGCTTCAGCTGTTAGCCCTGCCTCCAGGAGCGACCAAGTCTGCGACCAAGTGTCGCAGTGGGGGGTTTGGGGGTCAAGGGACCCCCGTTTAGCGGCGCTATTGCTATGAGCTATGAAGCGAGATTTATTCTCGCTTCAGAGTCTCTTTAACTAAATGTAGGATATAACTGTAGAGTAGCGGTTAAAATGCACCTCTGACGTATATGAAAAACCACAAAGGTACACAAAAGCTTAAAGAGGAACTCCAGTGAAAATAATACAATAAAAAAAGTGCTTCATTTTTACAATAATTATGTATAAAGGATTTAGTCAGTGTCTAAAACACTTTCCTAGCAGAAAATGGCTTCTGAGAGCAAGAAAGCGATAAAAAGGGGAATTTCTTATCAGTGAGGGTCACACTGTAGTCACCTCCTGTCTGAGTCAGCCACTTACATACCTGATATTTAATGTTTTCAAGAAGAGAAATAAAAAAAAAAAAAGGAACACAGCATAATTGTTTGTGTGCTAAGCACTGTACATACACATCTATCTCATCATGTCACTTCGGGTATCCTTTAAAGAGGAACTCCAGTGAAAATAATGTAATAAAAAGTGCTTCATTTTTACAATAATTATGTATAAATGATTTAGTCAGTGTTTGGCCATTGTTAAATCTTTCCTCTCCCCGATTTTACATTCTGACATTTATTACATGGTGACATTTTTTACTGTGGGCTGGTTATGTAGCTGCTGTTAGCTGTTTTGGCTGTTAGAGACACCCGTAAACAGCTAATTCCTGTCTGTGAACCTTGTTACATTGTAACAAATTGCCAAAAGTACCGCAGTCCCAGAGCTTCTTGTGGGAGGGGTTTCAGCACAAAATCAGTCATACAGCGCCCCCTGATGGTCTGTTTGTGAAAAGCAATATATTTCTCATGTAAAAGGGTATCAGCTACTGATTGGGATAAAGTTCAATTCTTGGTTGGAGTTTCTCTTTGAGCTAGAATGCCCCAACACATTGACCCTTATGCCATTTACTTTTTCTCCTAGGTTTTCTCCTACGTGATATTTTTACTTTTACCAAGAAAATTCATTTTAAACCACCAACAAGCAAGAAAATACTCCGAATATTTTTGATAGTACCTTTTCACCTACCGGTACTTTTTTACTTTTTAATTACAGAGTGCTGAAAAGTTATATAAAACGGAAGATGATAAAGTGAATTGAATAAGGGCCCTTGTCTGTTTAAAGAGTAACTGTCGGGCATAAAATCAAAAATCAATTATTTTTATCTGGTAAACCAGTAATAAGGATGCTAACCTGGCAATCCAAAATATAAAATCACTATTACTTTTCTTGTTGATAAATGATCATTCCCCAGTTTACCTAACTGTTTGGTACACACAAAATTTGGTACACAAAAAGGAAGTTACAGGGCATGCTGGGTTGTCCTTTTTTGCTTCTGTACTTTCAGACTTAACTAATGAGGCCTGATTGGCTGAAGCCTCTTTTCCTCCTGTTTTCCCCTCCCACACCTCTGTTCCTCTCTGATTGGCCAATATTTCTCATGCTGAGACAATGCACTTTCTATAGTGAAGGGCGGGCAAGTCAGACAGATGAGACTAAGAGAGTAAATGACATCAGAATTAGCTTCAAAATAGCCACACTTAGGCAGGAAACACACTTTACTTTCAGTTTTCCGTGCGCGTTTTTCTGCATACTTTTTCTGCACACCAAGTGCGTTTCCATGCAGGAAAACACGTGCGTTTTTTTCACAGCAGTTGATGTAATTGATACAGAGAACTGCCAAAATGTGCAGAGTCATGATGCAGAATGTCATTTTTTTTTTCTGCGCACGAACAACACAGTAAGTGTGAACTAGCACATTGATTAACATGAGTTCTCAGGTTTTCTGTGCAGAAAACGTGCACGAAAACAGTCAAGTGTGTTCCCTGCCTTAAAATGGGAAATGCGAAGAAGGATTCTCTTTTACTGTAGAAAAATCACTAAAATCAAAACGTGGACAGTACACTACATATGTTATGTAAGTAGAGCAAGTATTTATCTACTTATATATGTGGGGGTTTTTTTCTGAGATAGTATGGGTTCACTGGAACCTGATATTAGCTGGGTTCTGCTGCAGAGCTCCACCCCTTGCAGAAAATGGCCCTGGCCTTTTCTATATCAGATATACAAAAATCGCAGGGCTTTTTCTGCAAGGTGGCAGGGCTACATACCAAAACCCAACTGATCTTATTATACAGACGACATGTCAGTGCATTCACATTGGCAATAACATTCCAGAATGGCCAACAGGGTAGAGTGCCAGGTTCCTGGCCAGGAGCTTTGTTTTGTTCCCAGAGCAGATGCATCTTAATATAGCATTAAAATTCCTAAGCTTTGGCAGTGATAAAATGCCTCAGCACCACGGAAGAGGCTACATAAATCAATAATGATAGTAATTTATTATTTTGTGTTACATACTTTTAATCAACAAGATTGTTATGTAAATTAGAAGAGTCTGAGTCAGTAGTCTCAAACTGAGTTGGATGATTTTTTTTTTTTTAATTTCACAGCCCTGCATCTTTGAGCACTCCCATTGGTCGAGGGCAGGGGTAGGGAACCTATGGCTCGGGAGCCAGATATGGCTCTTATGATGGCTACATCTGGCTCACATACAAATCGGTAGGAGTGAATTCACTAAGCTACGCTGATCAAGCAGCACAGCTTAGTGTGGCAGCGCAAATACAATTTTCAAAGTAGGCATGCTACTGCTGCAGCATGCACTAACTTACTCACGCTACCCTAAAACGAACTGCTGCTCCAATTGTCCCACTCTGGACCCTGTCAGGTCCAGTGACTTTGTAGGACAAGATACCTGCACTTTGATTGGCCCAATAGGCAGCCTCTCACTTGACAGGCAGCCTATTGGGCCTAATGCTACGTACACACATGCGACAACGATCGTTCGTTAAGAACGACGAACGAACTTTTAATTGATGAAAGAACGACCTAAGTAAAGATAGTTTTAAAATGTGTGTAACGATCTGATCGTTAGAACTAACGTTACATCACAGAAAGCAACTATTGCGCCTGCGCATAAAAATGAGAAGTTCCACGGAGAAATAGTGAAATGCGCATGTCAAGCCTAGTAGGAACGATCGTTTCCAACGATGTACTACTTTTGCAAACGATCATCGTTGGTTAAAATCCGCCGAGACAGAACTTTCTTTTGTAGCGATTTGGCTCGTTCGTCGATTTGGCTCGTTCGTCGTTTGCCTTAATAGTCGGTGGTTCGTTTTTTGTAACGATCGTCGTTGGTAAAGATTGGGGAACGATCGTTACAAACTACTATAGTCGCATGTGTGTACGCACCTTTAGTGCGGGGATCTCATCATACAAAGTGAATCTACTCCCAAGTCAGCTAGCTAATTGTACAAGCTGTTAGTCGGTATTTATCCTGTCTGGGAAATTGCTGATGTTGCTAAAACCCAAGAGAAGCTGTAGACGTGTCTGACACTTCCGCTGCCCGGCGGATCAACTGTATACACATTTCCATGGCAACAGGGACGTGAGCCCTCTGCTGCGCATGTGCACTGTCCCAGTTTGAAACAAACTGTATGGCTCTCATGGAAATACATTTTAAAGGGAAGGTTCAGGGAGTGTGAAAAAAATAAATATCCATATCCACTTACCTGGGGCTTCCTCCAGTCCGTGGCAGGCAGGAGGTGCCCTTGCCGCCGCTCCGCAGGCTCCCGGTGGCCGACCTGGCCAGGCCGGCTCCCGGTGGCCGACCTGGCCAGGCCGGCTGCCAGGTCGGGCTCTTCTGCGCTCCGATGGGCTGTTCCACGCGGGTGCGCTGACGTCATCAGACGTCCTCTGGGCTGTACTGCGCAGGCGCAGAACGCCTGCGCAGTACAGCCCGGAGGACGTCTGACGTCAGAGCGCCCCCGTGAGGCGCAGATTGGAGAGCAGAAGAGCCCGACCTGGTGGCCTGGCCAGGTCGGCTACCGGAGACGACCGGGAGCCTCCGGAGCGGCGGTGAGGGCACCTCCTGCCTGCCACGGGCTGGAGGAAGCCCCAGGTAAGTGGATATGGATTTTTATTTTTTTTCCCACTCCATAAACCTTCCCTTTAAAATGTGACATTTATGGCTCTCTCAGCTTTGCGTTACATTTAGATCAGGGGTGTCAAACTTAAATACAAAGTGGGCCGAAATTAAACACGGGGACCTAGTCACAGGCTTACCTAAAACGTCTATTGGTTACCTTCCTCCCTACTAAAGTTCCCTGGTGTTTTATGACTCTTCTCCAACCCATATAAAGTTCCCCGGCATCTAGTGGTCCTACTCCTTCTATACAGTTCCCTGGTGTCTAGTGCCCCCCCCCTCCCTTCCACATACAGTTTCTTAGTGTTTAGTGCTTTTCCCCTACCTCCCCCAAATGGCTTCCCTGGTGTTCTAGGGATTCACCTCCAATATAGCTTCCCTGGTGGTTTAGAATGGTCCAAACATAATACAAAGTGGGGAAACCATTTGAGGGCCAAATTTAATGGCTTTGAGGGCCAGGTTTCGCCTGCGGGTCGGAGTTTGACTTTATGGTCTAGATGTAGGCTGCCTTTGCCTGCGTGTAGTTTGTGAGTGAATCACTCCCCCCTATAGTGTTTTCCATTACAGTGAAAGGCAAGGAGGATAAGAGCATGATGCTGATGGGCTGATGCCTATGACAGCCGAGCACTGTGATTGGCTGGAGGGAGGGCGGGCTTGTATTAAAAAAAAAAATAAAAAATAGAAAAAAACACCCTGGGAGCGTTCAGAAATCTCCGTTGGTGGGCAAAAGTGTGTGTGTGTGTGTGTGTGTGTGTGTGTGTGTGTGTGTGTGTGTGTGTGTGTGTGTGTGCGTGTGTGTGTGTGTCGATCACTCGTGTACAGTTGTACGGCCCTGCAGTGGGCTCTTAAAGCTGCAGTGGCCTAATTTGTAAAAAAATAGCCTGGCCACTGGGAGGGGGGGGGGGGGGGGGTGCAAGGGGTCCTCAAGTGGTTAACCTCCCTGGTGTTCAGTTTCTGCTGGATTCCTGAGCAAAAAGTGATCCAATTAACTTTCATAACCTTTTATCCTGTAACTTGTCAAAATGTGTTAAGCAAGGGTCTGGTATACATTTTATAGTGTTACATAGTTACTTTGGTTGAAAAAAGACATACGTCCATCGAGTTCAACCAGTACAAATTTTGAATTTAATAAAAGCTTGAAACACAATCTAAACTAAATTTCAAAATTGCTCCCCGAAATCTCTGATCATTTAGGCCCCGTTCACACTGGAAACGCGTGCAGGTGGCCGACACGCACGACATCAGACATTGCATAGAGTGCAATGTCTGATGTTCACACTGCATGCATTCCGGACCTGTGCGGTACGGGAACGCATGCTGCACGCATTTTTTGTAAAAACGCGTGGCTGTCTCATTCACTTTCCAGTGATGGGATCAGCCACGCAACACACAAAAACGCGGATGGCGTGCGTTCGCATGCGTTGTGTTCCGCATGCGTGGCCATCTGCGTTTGTGATGTGAACGGGGCCTTCTACTTTCAAGCTGCAGCTGCTCAACCTGCACTAATATGAATGTAAAGAGATTCATTGGCTGCTCATACTCCGCATACCGATTCCCGATCGATTTCACCATGAAATCTCTCAGGAATAGGCCGCGTCCATTGCCTCGCCGCTTCTCCCGGTATATAAATTTACCCCCGTGTGCATTTATATCCAGGTACAGGTGATGTCCCCAGTATAGGCTAGGTAGGCGGGTACAGGTGTCGCTCCGTGTAGGTTAGGTAGGCACAGGAGTCTCCCCTGTATAGATAGCAAGCCACAGGTTTCCCCCACGTATAGATAACAAGGCACAGGTGTTCTCCATTATAGATTTGTTAGGTGTAAGGGCTCCATAAAGGTTAGCTAGCAACAGACTAGATAGTATAGGTGCCCCCACTTCCGATTGCCCCCAATTCCCCCCCCCCCCCTCAGTTGCCCGCCGGCCCGTTTGCTCGCTAGCCATGCTGTGCAAAGTTCTGTGGGTGATTTTCTTATTCATCCACGCTTGTTCGCCTGTCACCATGCCGCCGCCAGTAATATACATCCCCCATGTTGTCCGAGTGTCCGTCCATCCCCTGGAGCAGCTTCTTCTGCATCCGCCCTGCACTTCCAGTTCTCGCTGAAGTCTCACAGCAATGATCACTGCAGTGGTGTGAGGCGCCACTAGAGGGTGTAATAAATGTAAAACTTCAGCGAAAACTACTGGAAGTGCAGGGGGGATCGAGAAGAAGCTGCTCCAGGGGATGGTAGGACACTCGGGGACAACGTGGGGGATCTACAGTGTTCTTCCTAGAATTTTTTTTCTAGCCGGGTGGCATGAAAATGTAGCCGGGTGGGGCCCGATGGGAGAATGCGGGACCGGTGCTTTTCTGCACAGCACTGCTTACAGCAGAGTAGGAGGTGAGCCGATGACAGCCGGATGCTCACCAAAACTAGCCGGGTGGAGCACCCGGCTAAAAGAGCCTGGGGAGAACACCGGATCTATAATACTGGCGGGGGCATGGTGACAGGTGGACAAGCGCAAATGGGTAAGAAAACCACCCACAGCGCTCTGTACAACGTGGCCAGCAAGCGAACAGGCAGGCAACTGAACAGGGGGGGGGGGGGGGGATTGGGGGGCACCTATACTATCTAGTCTGTTGCTAGCTAAGCTTTATGGAGCCCCTACACCTAACAAATCTATACTGGGGGACGACTGTGCCTTTTATAAACTCTAGAGCAACATGCCCGACACTGTTGGGCATACCGCTTTCAGCATAAATTTCTTGCCCGAAACATTGTCTGGCATACCGCTCAGGAGGTTAAAGCGGACCTGAATTCAGAACTTTCTCTCTGCTCCTAGATGCAGCATAATAACCACAGTATAATAGCCTTTACAGAAAAAAATTCTTTGTTACAGGTGCTCCAAATCCTACAATAAATACGCAGTATCTATTTCCTGCTTTCATGGAAGCAGACATATTAACATGCTGTGCTTTCAAATAAGCTAATCTGCCTTGGCAGTCAGGCGCTACAGGGGAGAGATCAAATTACAACTTGCTTGTGATTAGACACAGATGAGGGGGGAATTAGGCTAAACTCTCTAAATACATAGAGGGTGCATTTCTCTTTGTTTTCATTCTGTCCTGTGCAACAGTTCAGGTTCCTTTCTTAATATGGTAACTGTAATGCATATTCTTGTACCATATTTGATGGGTAATATGGCAACCGTGCACATCTGTAATTGTTTTCGTCAAGGGGTGCCTTGAAACAATTACAGGGTCACTAAGGGTACCTTGACCTGGAAAAGTTTGAGAACCATTGGTCTAGGGTTCAATGAGAAACTTCCCTGAGGATTCCTCCACATTGCAATGGAGAGACGGCAATAAGAAGCATCATGTTCTCTTGGTGGCTAGTGGTAGAGTAACAGATGGTGGCTGTGGCCAGTGTTAGTGCGACAGGGCTTAGCAGGGAGGAGGAAACCTCAACCACCTCTCACCTGACTTCCGCTCCGCCTCTTATGGATGGGGACATGCTGTGTGGTACAGCGTGAGCACCGGCAAGTTAGCGTGCTGGTGTGCATGTGTTAGCCACTGGTACTTGATGCCTGATTGGACTGGGACTCCTGTGCCTCCTAGATTGGCCGCCTTGTCTCACCCTGCCGCCCTATCCCATTCTCCATTGAGTGAGGCTTCCTGCCTCTGCTTAATCCTCTGCTTTTATGCTCCATCCCCGCTTGCAGTAATGGTAGGGTTCAGCCTTCCAACCACGGCAGCAGCTTAGTCCAGCTCCTAGCCTGAGTATTTGTCTCTGTTTAGGCTCCCGCTTGCAACAGCTTGCAGGACGGATGCCATTCTGCCACCTAGACTTCTCTGCAGCAGCTCATGTGGCTCCAATAGCCTTACCAATAGCCCTACTTCACCCCCACACTAGCAGCACCACTTGTTTTCTGTCTTCCAACAGGGACTTTGCAATCCCTCTACTCCTGTATTCAGTGGTGGTTATAATTGAGCAGATCAACCTTTCTTGCCAGGGTGGGCTGAGTATGGGTTCAGTGGCCTAGTATTGGCGTCTGCTGCAGATTCCAGTTAAAGGCAGCCAGTTATTGGCTTTGCCCAAAGCTGCTTTAAAATACTATATCCTAGCTCGCAATAAACAGATTTTACTAGATCGGGCTGCGAATAAGGAGTTGCCTCTGTTCAGGCTGTGCAGTCTCCAAGATCCATTAAGGTCAGATAAACTGTAAATATAATTCCCTTTTCTCCCTAACAGGATGGCACAGTGGATTCAATTTTGATCTAACCCTGAAAATGTACTACTTAAAGTACCTCCATACTAAATACAAAAATCTGGCAGTATGCAAGAAAAAGTTATATTTACCCGAGCCTTGTCCCGCGATGCCATCCTGAAGTCCCTGCATCTCCCAACTTTTGGCTCCTGGCCACGCCTCCTCTATCCCCGCAGAGAAAATCGCCAAGCTATTTCTACAGTACAGTAAATAGCTTGCCGTTACTGCAGTAAATAGCTTTGCAGTTTCCTCTGTGGAGAGGAGGCGTGGCCAGGCACTGGAAGTTGGGTGATACAGGGACTTCTGGACGGCATCGCGGGACAAGGCTTCTTGGGTAATTTATAGCTTTTTCTTATAGGCTGCCAGATTTTTATATTTAGTATGGAGGTCCTCCTTTAAAGAGAACCCGAGGTGTGTTTGTGAAATCATATTAGGACACAGGCATGTTGTATGTACTGGGACCAACCTCTGTGTCCTATTCTGCCCCCCCATCCCGCTGTGCTGTCCCCCCCCATTATAAAAACCGCCAGGCTAGCGACACTCAAATTGTCGCTAGCCTGCTATTTACGTTATCCTGTCAGTCAGCGTCGATCCCCCGCCTCCTGTATAGCGCGGCTCCCCGTCTGCGTCCCTTCCTCCCAGTCTCTGTGAGCTAATTGGAGGGAGCTTACAAAGGTGGGGAGGCGCACTATACAGGAGGCGGGGGAGCGGCGGGACTGACAGGATAAGGTAAATAGCAGGCTAGCAACAATCTGCGTGTCGCTAGCCTGGCGGTTTTTATAAGGGGGAAAAGCAGAGCGCAGGGGGGGCTGGAGGCAGAATAGGACACAGAGGCTGGTCACAGTACACACAACATGCCTCTGTGTCCTAATATTTTACAAACCCACCTTGGGTTCTCTTTAAGGTACAGTGTGGTTAATAGGTAATGTTTGGCCTACAAATCTATACACAAGTCCTGCCCGACCCACATTTCTGACCTGGCCATCTGATACACACCTGGCCTCCCACTTCGCTCTTCCAACAACTTCCTCGTCACCACCCCACACATCTCGCACTCCCATGCATAACTACAGAACTTCACTAGAGCTGCCCCCATCCTGTGTAACTCTCTCCCACTGCCCATCAGGCTTGCCCTCTCCGTCAACACCTTCAAAAAAGCACTCAAAATTCACTTCTCCAAGGAGGTCTACCTCACCTCGACGCTGCCTTAACTCTTTCAGCCGAGAACTTCTTGATGCAACCCCCCCTTCTTTCGTGTCATCACCCCCCTCTAGATTGTAAGCCTTTGGCAGGGCCCTCTCCCCTTGTGTATCATATTTGATTGTACATCCTACCCAGAATATGTGAACTTGTATTATTAGTACTACCCCACCAGTGTATGAACTGACATTGTATTACTTCCTGTATAGTGTGTATGTTTTTGCTTATTACCTGTATTGTTGTATCCATTTTCTATTACCTGTATTGTGCTGTTGGTTACCCAGTTATTGTTTGTAATCCTATGTATTGTACATCACTAAGTAATATGTTGGCGCTATATAAATCCAATAAATAATAAAAGGGGGCTGGCTAATTTGTCTATACATGGTATACTGACACTATATTGAGGTGTATCTGGAATCTGCAATAAATTAGCATTTACCCAGACTGTTTCCTCTCCTGCTTAAGGTATTGAGTAACTAATGGCTGCTGGTGATTTGGCTTTTATCCCATATTGATATTAATATTAACCTCCTTAGCGGTATGGACGAGCTCAGCTCGTCCATTACCGCCGGAGGACGCCGCTCAGGTCCCGCTGGGCCGATTTGCTTAATTTTTTTTTCAAACACGCAGGAGATGATGAGATAGCATGTACACCCAGGCCTTAATGTGCAAGGAATTGAAGCTAACAGGAATGTAGTCAGAAAATTACCAGAACCATACTAGGGAATAAACAAGGTTAAACAGTCCAAGACAGCAACGGGTATCAAAGTTGCACAGTACCAAAATGCTAGGCAAGACAGGTCCAGAAGCAGTCCAAAGGTCATACACGAAGAATCAGAGGTTTGCGGTAACAAAGGGCTAGGCAAGACGTAATTGTGAAAGAATTGGTCCTGGCAGCGACCAAAGCGTAATCCAAAACACAGGCAAGAGTAGCACACGGCAGATCCAATCAGAACAATAGCAACCAGGGCTACACCACAACAGCTTAACACTAACAGGCAAGGGCACACTGCAGGAGCAAGGCTTAAGTACTCCTAGGGGAGAGGTGTGGCTACAAATTGGCTGGAGAGCCTGAGGTCTGATTGGCTGCAGCATCCAGCCAGAACTTTCCCAAACATGCTAGACAGCTGAGTCCTAATTGACTGCAGCCTCCACCAAGAGCTTTCCCCAACATGCTAGAACTGAATCCTGCTAAACTCTTCTCCTAAGTGCATAGAATGGACGTCTGCCTGCATGTGCCCGTTTTTGCGCAATGTGGAAATGTGTACATGTGCTCCCAACCTCAGGGATGCTGGGTATGCTACTGGCTGCGTGTGCCGCACAGGAGGAAGAGACGCAAGGCAAAGACCTGGAAAGCTGTGATCCCGACTGACTCCAAAGGAACCTGGAGCAGCGCAGGATCCCTCAGGTAAGTCCCTGACCGGCACTAAGGGCCCGTTTCCACTTGTGCCGCGCGCGTCAGTGAAACGTGCGGCGGCACTTCTGGGTGTGCGAGATCACAGGCGAATCCCAGTAGCCGTGCCATGCACGGCTATGGGATTCGCAGCCTCCCGCACAAAAACTGTGGGCAGTGTCGGCCGAATCGCTAGCGCAAGCGATTCGGTCGGCGGCACCATAGTTTTCCTATGGCAGAGTTTTCCCGTGCGATCTGTGTGCGGGGAAACTCTGTGGATTTGGAGCCGAAACTGCTCCAGGGAAAACGGGCCCTAATGGCTGCTGATCTGTTTTTACTGCCATATTGAGGTGTTGCTGACTATACCATACAAAATGAATACAATAACGAGGTGTAGTTTGTTTGTTTAAAGAGAAACTCCGACCAAGAATTGAACTTTATCCCAATCAGTAGCTGATACCCACTTTTACATGAAAAATATAATGATTTTCACAAACAGACCATCAGGGGGCGCTGTATGACTGATTTTGTGCTGAAACCCCTCCCACAAGAGGCTCTGGTACCGTACGGTACTCTGGGCAAACTGCCACAATGTAACAATGACACACACAGGAAATGGCTGTTTATAGCTGTCTGTTAAAGCCAGAACAGCTACATAATCTGCCCACAGTAACAATGTCACCATGTAATACATGTCAGAATGTGAATCTGGGAGAGGAAAGATTTTACAATGAGCAAACTCTGACTAAATCATGTATACATAATTATTGTAAAAATTAAGCACCTTTTTATATTAAATTATTTTCACTGGAGTTCCTCTTTAAGGCTTTATTCAGTTAATTGGTTAAAGGGAACCTAATTTGAGAAGGCTATGGATTTTTACTTTTAAAATAATGCCAGTTGCCTGACTCTCCTGCTGATCCTGGGTCTCTAATACTTTTAGCTATTTACCCTGAACAAGCATGCAGATCAGGTGCTCTGACTGAAGTCAGACTGGATTAACTGCATGCTTGTTTCAGGTGTGTGATTCAGCCACTACTGCAGCCAAAGAGATCAGCAGGGCTGCCAAGCAACTGGTATTATTTGAAAGGAAACATCCATAACCCTCTGTTTAGGTTCCCTTTAACAATTGCCTGGTTTGAGGCCTACAGTTTTTGGGCTGGGTTACAGCTAATTAGTTTCCACATTTCAATTATAAAAAATAAAGATTAAAGCGGACCCAAACCAAACTTTTTTTTTTTTTTTAATTCAAAATATTTAGTTGCACCACTCTGACGTATACAAAGCTAAATTAACACTCCTTCAAGCCTGTGAGCATTTCAGTGTATGCTTTTCACCCTTCTCTTTCCATAACTGGGGTTATACTGGTGGCAGCCATTAACAATTCCTCCTTTGCCGGACACCACCTACTCCACCAGTTTGCCGGATTCTGTCCAGGAATTATGAAAGGAAGGGAGGGGTTCCTTCAATAAATGTAAAAATTTTTATATTTGTCATCATGCAGCTGAAAAAAGGCTGCAATTTATTATTATAATTTAGAAAATATATAAATTGTATTTTTAGTTTGGGTCCACTTTAATTGATATCTGGAGTATATTTTATAATGGGACTAAGAATTATACATATTACTCCAAAACACAGAATACTTATTGACGTATTGTGTTTTTTTTTTTTTTTTTTTTTATAAAGATCAATTAGTGTACATAAGAGATTTTGAGATAGGGAGTTTTACCTATTCTTACTATCAATTCCCCATCAGAAATTATAGACTGATTTCTATAATAAATACAGACGTTAAGATCTATGTGAAAATCCTCACAAATAGAATGGATTCAGGAATGGACCAACTATTAAGCCCAGTCTACACTATAAGATGTTGCAGCGATCCGATGGCTCGATTAGCCGCCGGATCGCCTCTTCCGCATCCCCGCTCGCCGCGCGTGCGCCGCATTCGATTCCCCGCTCGTGCCCGCCAGCGCTGCTTGCCTTCCGCTCGATTCCCTGCCATTGTCCCCTCGCGGGGAGCAAGCAGGGAATCGGCGGTGCGGAGATCCGTCCTGTCGGATCTTATCAATTGAGCCGCATCAGCGGCTCGATTGATAAGGAGCATCGCGGCCGCATCTACTCATGTAGATGCGGCTTTAGGAGTGCAACAATCCGGTTTCAGGAAAAATAAACCCGTATCCTATAATCTCTATTCTGCTTTTGATTTTATCTATAACTGCCGAAAAGATTAACAAAGAAGGAATTATCATTACTGTTGATGCTGAAAAAGCATTTAACATAATATATAGGAAATATTTCTTCTCTGCACTGGAAACATTTGGTTCTGAAGTTGGATTCACCTCAAAAATAATCTATATAGTAAACAATTAGCCTGCGTTACAGTTAATGGTCTTAATTCAAATTATTTTATAGAAAATGGGGTGAGGCAGGGATGTCCTCTGCCCCCCCCCCCCCCCCCCATTTATTTAATATCAGAATAGTTATTGCTTCAGACTATACAACACCACCAGACACTCTCTGGTATTGCTTTTGGATCAAATGAAGTTAAGATAGTTGCTTATGCGATGATCTGCTGCTGCTTATCAATCACTAGAAGGCCTTCAAAAAAAACTCTAGAAGCATTTGGTTATACAAGTAGTCAACGGCTAACAAACAAAATAGGGTCTGTAGGTTTGTTCTTAACCTGAATTCATTCTTAAGTCGGAACAGTGTGCCATCTCTGTCCCCTGTGCCTCCAGTGTCCCCCTCCGTGTCTCCCTT
>NC_090653.1:193043946-193183946 GCF_040937935.1 Hyperolius riggenbachi | reverse complement strand
ATGGCGATGGAACGCCGTGGCTGATGACCAGGGATGCAACAGCATCCAAAAAGTGAGAGTGCTGGACTTGTATAGCCAGCTTCTCGATTAGTGATAGTTGCAGTACGGCCTCCGGCCACTGCACAAAAAGGAGCTCGCGTCTAGCAACAGAGGGAGATGCCAACATTAAAGAGACAGTTGGGGAGCTCAAAAGGAAAGCTGATCACGATGCTGAAACAGCCCATTTGACTTGAGAAATCCCCGTGGGCAGGACGAAATGCTTCAGCACCAGGCAGGAAGGAAGACCGACTGTGATTGCTCATGTGGACCTGGGACACCAAGATCGCCACCTGCAAAGTGATACACGCGTACGGATGTCCACATGTGACAACGTGCAGAGGTTACTATACCCAGCTAGAGTGGAGGACACATCGGGAGACAAAGACACGCGGCGGATGTATTGAATGCAGGGTTGACCCGGAAACTATGGTGACACCACGCTGGCCAGCATTACAGGGAAGTGCCTTCATCTTAAATGGAATCGTGAGTTGAAAACATACATTATCACGAGGTTTACACTAGGTTTACTATCAGAAGTGGTTTCTGGAACACATCATATACCTTAAATAGCAATTGCATGCAAAAGGTCTTTAGTTTCACAGCATTGCAGTCTGGAATCCATATAGGTTTATTATGCGACAGCTGGTAAAGCGCTGTGTGACTGCTGTAGTCTACGATTGAGAATCCATTTTAAAGGCATAGGAACCAGCAGCCTAGGGCCATTCTGGTTGCCATGAGTGAGATAACCAGTGATATTTTGTGAGTGACTTCTCAGGACTGACAATTAGCTGTACAGCAGATGCATTGAGGCCTCAGTAGTGTGCGTCGGTGGCGGTCCACACACAAACCAATCATATTGGTGGTCGATGTGATTTGCATAGGCTCAGGCTGGGTGATCACATTGTGCATTAACCAGATGAGGATTGGTGGAATATTAGATGGAGCGCTACTATTTTTCCTTACATGATTTTAAATGTTAAGTGGGATTATTAAGCTGTTTCCGATTTTGGTACTGCAACCAATAAAACTTTTTTTAAGCGCATGTAGAGCCGCCACATTCATTATATAACTATAGTCATGCCATATAGTTTATAATTATAGTAAATTAGAATTAAACGAATAAAGATGGCTGGCAAACAATGATGTAACCGTATGCCCAGAATTGGGAACATGCTGATGAAGCCAAGTTTGACTATCTGGGAAAGGCCTATGTTGGCTGCTGCGTTTGAGGAAAAGGGAAAAAAAATAGTTTCCACCAGTGGCGGCTCCAGCTTCAGATTTTTGGGGGGGCACGAGGGCTGGCAGGCCCGGGCTCGGGGGGGGGGGGGGATAAATTGGGCGTGGTCATGATGTCATGTGGGCGGGGCTAACTGTAATGTAGTTGTACCAGCTAACGTAGTTACATGGAAAAAAAAAATGAAGTAAACGCACATAATGACAGGTAGCCTTTCACCAGTAAATGCACATAAGAATCAGCTTTTCAGCAGTTAATGCACGTAATGACAGACTGCGTTTCTGCAGTAAATGCACATAAGAGCCTGCTTTTCACCAGTTAATGCATGTAATGACAGACAGTTTCCCCATTAAATGCACATAAGAGACAGCTTTTCACCAGTTAATGCACATAATGACAGACTGCGTTTCTGCAGTAAATGCACATAAGAGCCTGCTTTTCACCAGTTAATGCATGTAATGACAGTTTCCCCATTAAATGCACATAAGAGACAGCTTTTCACCAGTTAATTCACATAATGATAGACTGCGTTTCCGCAGTAAATGCACATAAGGGACAGCTTTTCACCAGTTAATGCACATAATGACAGACTGCGTTTCCGCAGTAAATGCACATAAGGGACAACTTTTCACCAGTTCATGCACATGACAGACAGCCTTTCACCAGTTAATGCCCATAAGAGACAGCTTTTCACCAGTAAATGCACATAAGAGACAGCTTTTCACCAGCTAACGCACGTAATGACAGACAGCCTTTCACCAGTAAATGCACATAAGAGACAGTTTTTCACCAGTAAATGCACGTAATGACAGCTTTTCACCAGTAAATGCATGTAATAACAGACAGCATTTCCCCATTAAATGCACATAAGAGACAGCTTTTCACCAGTAAATGCACGTAATGACAGACAGCGTTTCTGCAGTAAATGCACATAAGAGACAGCTTTTCACCAGTAAATGCACGTGACAGACGGCATTTCCCCAGTAAATGCATGTAATGAGAGACAGCATTTCACCAGTTAATGCACATAATGACAGACAGCCAGTGTCCCCAGGTGTATAGATGTCCCCAGTATATGTAGTCAGGCTAGTGATGGTGGACTGGGGGCCCCAGGGCACCTCAGGCCTGGCTAGTGGTGGGCTGGAGGCCTCAGGCCTGGCTGGTGGTGGTGGGCTGGGACCCCCAGGGCAGCTCAGGCCTAGCTGGTGGTGGGCTGAAGGCCTCAGGCCTTGGTGGTGGTGGTAGGTTGGGGGCCCCAGGGCAGCTAAGGCATGGCTGGTGGTGGGCTGGGGGCCGCAGCACAGCTCAGGCCTGGGTGGTGGGTGTTCTGAGGCCCCCAGGGGGGTGCTCAGAGTCAGGCCTGGTGGTTGGTGGTGGTGCCTGCTGAGCTGCCCTAGGCCTGGGTGGCTGCCTGGTGCACAGTTGCAAAAAAACAATTTAGCAGTTGGCTGGCTGGAGTAAACAGGACAGGACACCCTGACCCACCACACCCACCTTGTCAGAGTTTCGACTCCGGAGTCCTGCTGGCTGTCTAGCTGACTGACTGGCTCAGCTCCAGAGTCCAGCCTTCAGTCCTGTGCGCTGTCCGTGGGTGCCTGGGTCACTCACTGCCACTGGATGTGACTGAGTGTTACTGACTAGAAGTCAGTGACTCTGCACCCAGTAGGTGGTAAGGTGCCCCCCCCCAGTACAGGTAGTAGGGTGTCCCCAGGTGGTGGTTGGGTGGGTAGGTAGGTAGCAGTGTGTGGGGTTTAGGTAGGTGTGTAGCAGTGTATTAGGTAGGTAGATAGCACTGTGTGGGTAGGTAGGTAGCAGTTTTTTTTTTTTTTTTTTTTTTTTTTTTAGGTAGGTAGATAGCAATGTGTGGGTTAAAGTAGATAAGTAGGAGCTTGTGGGGTTTTAGGTAGGCAGGTAGGTAAGTGTGCGGATAGGTAGGTAGGTAGCAGTGTTTGGGTGGGTGGTTATTTGGGTAGCTAGGTAAAGTTTAGGTAGCAGTGGGTGGTTAGGTAGGTTGGTAAGGTGTAGGTAGGTAGGTAGGCAGGCAGCAGTGGGTGGTTTCTGGTAGGTAGAGAGGATAGGTAGGTAGCAGTAAGTGGTTATGTAGGTAGGTAGTGTTTCTCTCCCCCCTCCTCCTCCCATCAGACCTGCAGATCAGCGCGGCAGGCAGGGACAGAGACCTCAGATCAGCGTGGGACCGGCTGACAGAGCGGCACACAGTGAGCAGCCGCGCGAGTCAGTTCATATGCAGGAGGTGACGAGTGACGTCACTTCCGCATTATGACGTAGTCGGGTCCCACGCTGTCTGTAGTTCTGCTTGTTCCGCTCGCCGCGCTGATCTGCAGGTCTGATGAGAGGGAGGGGAACATGGGGGGCAGGCGGCAGCCGCCCAACCCGAGCACCCTGCAGGGGTTGAGGCCACAGGCGAGCCAAGCAAAGCGGCAGGGGCAGCAGCGACTGGGGGGGCTTTCATAGGGGCTTACAGTTTGTCAGCTGGGGCTTCAGCCCCGCCAAGCCCCAGTGTAGCGCCGCCACTGGTTTCCACTCTTGAACATGTCCCAGTATGGTGACTGGATCTAAACTTAAAACGAAGAATAGTGTGATAATGGGTGATTGAATTAGGACTGCATACTCTTTTGCAAAGTATTTTATTTGGTGTCACATAGTAAGCTCACCTTCCCCCATACTCTGGAGACATCAGAGATGCACTTTATCAGCATAAGGCCCCAATAGTGCTTGTAGCCACAAATAAGACACCTTATTTTTGGCTACAACTACAAGCACTATTGGGCACTGCTATTTGGCCTGAGGAAGTGGGTATGCACCCACGAAACGCGTTGCGAGTGCAATAAAATTCTATTAATACGTGAATTTGTTTTCATTGAGGTAAGCCACCTCACTTTTTTTTATTTTGTTTTTAACGCATTTTATCTTCTCTGGGTGCCTCTTTCTTCTTTATCCTAGTATGAAGGTGGCTATACACTTATAGATTTGCAGCAGATTCGACCATCAGATCGATTTGTCAGGTGCCTGTCAAGTCGAATCTGACAGGAATCTGATGTGTGCCACACACTAGGAATAGATTTCAGAATGAATTGGAAATCGATCTTAATGCATTATTGGACCATTAGACCCAATGCAACTGTATGGATCAATTTGCGGCCGATTTCGATCGATTTGATCTGACAGGATGGAAAATCTAGGTCGATCTGCTGCTGGCAGCAGATCGACCTAGATTTTCCATCCTGTCAGATCAAATCGATCGAAATCGGCCGCAAATTGATCAATCTAATGATTTGACAGAATCGATTTTCAATGGGTCCCTTTACACTTGTACCTCATAAGAAGGCGTTGTGTGTTGACTGTGGAAGCAGGGGCGTTGCTAGGATTGTAGGAGATCCGGGGCACCCACAGGCCCCAGGAGGTAACAAATTGGGTGTCATGTAGGGAGTGGGCGTGGCCATAGGTGGGGCCAAACTGTGGCGACGTAACCTAAAGATAATTGGCCTGCTTAGCAAAATGTTGGATGGAGCCCCATATCATTTAATTAGTTCACTATCCGTACAAGGCATAGAGTAAAGATGCATACACACATTCAATTTTGATTGGTCAATCACTGACCAATTTTACCATCCCCATGTAGTATGAGGGCCAACAGATTTTGAATACTATGAACATGTATGTGTTTACCAGGCTTTACAGCTAATAATGCACATACTAGAGGTAGTTTACAATTAGTAAAGGCACAGATTAACAGCTTATACTGTACACCAGAGGTCCACAAACTTTTTCGGTCAAGGGCCAGGTCAACATACTTCAGTCTGCTGGGGGGCCGGAAAACACACACAAAATGATATTGAAAAGCATTACATTGAATATAGGTATTGATTACCCCCAGTGTTTGGGGGGGCCAGTGAAAAAGCCTCGGTGGGCCGCATTCGGCCCGCGGGCCTTAGTTTGAGGACCACTGCTGTACATACTGGAGGTAGCAGAGATCAGTGCACACTGCAACTAGCTTACTCTCAGTACAGGCACAGAGTAACACTTTAGAAAGTACATACTGGGGGTAGAAATGAACGGCATACAGTACAGTGAGTTTACTTTCAGCATTGGTAAAGAGCAATGGCTTATAATGTACATATTGGAGGTAACAGACCAACACATGCTGCAGCAAGTTTACTATCAATACAGACACAGAGTAAAACCTTATACCATACATACTAGTCATAGCAGAGATCAGCATATGCAGCAGCTAGCAAAGATCAGTACAGACACAGAGTAACTGGATTCAGCAGAGATCAGCACACGCTGCAGCTAGTTTACCATCAATACAGGCCACAGAGTAACAGCTTATAATGTACATACTTGGGGGTAGAAATGAACGGCACATGCTACAACAAGTTTACTAGCAGTATAGGTACAAAGTAACCGCTTATACAGGCGGTTACTCTGGAGGTAGCAGAGATCCGCACACGCTGCAGCTAGTTTAATATCCATACAGACACAGCATAACATCTTATGCTGTAAATACTCCTGGTAGCAGAAGCTAGTTTCCTATCAGTACAAGCACAGAGTAATAGCTTATAATGTACATACTTGGGGTAGAAATGAATAGCACACTGGGGACACAGAGGCTGGTCATTTTATATACACAACTTGCCTCTGTGTCCTAGTATGATTGTGAAACCCACCTCGGGTTCTCTTTAATGACGGCTATAATGAGTGATATGGGGGCTGCCAAGTTTATTTCCTGTTAAACAATACCAGTTCTCTGGCAGCCCTGCGGATTTGGCTGCAGCATCGTTTGAATCACACCAGAAACAAGCATGCAGCTAATCCAGTCAGATATGACAATAATGTCAGTAACACCACTTGTACAGGGGCTAGGGCTAAAAGTACAGTGAGATGCGAAAGTTTTGGGCAACGTTGTTAATAGTTATGGGTTTCCTGTATAAATCGTCGGTTGTTACGATAAAAAATGTCAGTTACCGTATTTTTCGGACTATAAGACGCTCCGGACCATAAGACGTACCAGGTTTAGAGGGCAAAAATCAGGGAAAAAAATAAACTTAACCTGGTGCGTCAATGGTGCAGGTGTGCCTTGTGGATCTTCCCCCAAGCTGTCTCTATCTAAGCTACACTGTGCAGCTTAATTAACCCCTGCTGCCCCCCAGCTACACCAACCCCCCCCCACTGACCCTTAACTACACTAATTCCCACTGCCCCCCAGATACAGTAAACCATACCTACCCTAATCCCCACTGCCTATAAGCTACACTAATCCCCACTGCCCCCCCAGTTACAGTAACCAATACCTATCCTATTCCCCACTGCCCCCCACCTACAATAACCAATACCTACCCTAATCCCCACTGCCCCCCACCCAGCTACTGTCGGTCACATATAGAACAATGTTATGCAGTAATCAGGATACCAGGTTTTATGTTATTTATCCAGGTTCCAGCATTCTAAACACTTTCATTCAATGCATAAGTAATGTGTACAGCTACTGCATACAAACTGTTAGCATGAACTGGCAGACTAACTGAGGCATCAAGGAGGCACTCTAACCACTCCGCTATAAGGTCCTCGCAGGTCCCCATCAAGCTCCCTCTGGACTCGCTGCTACCAGCTGAACTAGCGGTTCAACATTTACCTGTGCTGCCCGTGGCATCCATCAGGAGACCCAGTTTTATGTTATTTATCCAGGTTCCAGCATTCTAAACACTTTC
This sequence comes from Hyperolius riggenbachi, assembly GCF_040937935.1. NCBI lineage: Eukaryota > Metazoa > Chordata > Amphibia > Anura > Hyperoliidae > Hyperolius > Hyperolius riggenbachi. The sequence goes on along the minus strand of NC_090653.1, from coordinate 193,176,944 downwards.
ATTTAATGCATAAGTAATGTGTACAGCTACTGCATACAAACTGTTAGCATGAACTGGCAGACTATCTGAGGCATCAAGGAGGCACTCTCACCACTCCGCTGTAAGGTCCTCGCAGGTATCCATCAGGCCCCCTCTGGACTCTCTGCTACCAGCTGAACTAGCGGTTAGGCGTTTACCTGTGCTGCACATGGCATCCATCCTGTCACAATCCATGCTTACTCAGGAAGTCCTCCGTGTGCTCAGGAACTCCACTCCCCCTCAGTAACACTACTCCCATATGCTCAGGAACGTCACTCGCCGCTATCAGCTGAACTAGCGGGTCGCCGTATCCTTGCTCTGCAGTGGCATACATCCTGTCACGATCAATGCACAACCAGGAAGTCCTCTGTGTGCTCAGGAACTCCACTTCCCCAATCACCACGGTGATCTGAATGCTGCCACGCTATAGGCCAGAGAGCAGGCAAGGAACAAGGAAACCTGGTTGGCCTGAAGTAGGTAACCGCAGCGGGGGGTGGGTTGGGGAGGCGCAGAAACACGGGCAGTTGGGCGGAGGCAGACCCGAGGAGGGGGGGGGGGGGGGGGAGAGGAAAAAGCGGCGTTGCCCCGGTAAGTCTGCAAACACACAGCAGAAGTTACAGGAGCTAGCGGGGTCCACGGTGGGGAAAGCAATTGCTCGGGAGGGTTCAAATATCAAGCGGGGGAGGAGCGCAATGGCAATCGTGATGTGGGGGGGAGAGCTGCCGCAGGTCCGAATTGTATTATTCGGACTATGACACAGTGACTTTTCACCCCCACATTTGGGGGAGAAAAAGAGCGTCTTATAGTCTGAAAAATACGGTAAATATATCATATAGGAGACACACAGAGATATTTGAGAAATGAAATGACGTTTATTGGATTTACAGAAAGTGCACAATAGTTAAAATAAAATTAGGCAGGTGCATAAATGTGGGCACTGACATTTTATTGATTCCAAAACCTTTAGAAAAAAATTATTGGAACTCAAATTGGCTTGGTAAGCTCAGTGACTCCTGACCTACATACACAGGTTAATCAAATTATGAAAGAGTATTTTAAGGGGGTCAATTGTAAGTTTCTCTCCTCTTTTAATTTTTTCTGAAAAGTAGCAACATGGGGGTCTCAAAACAACTCTCAAATGACCTGAAGACAAAGATTGTTCACCATCGTGATTTAAGGGAAAGATACTGAAATATGTCTCAGAGATTTCAGCGGTCTGTTTCCACAGTTAGGAACATTTTGAGGAAATGGAAGACCACAGGCTCAGCTCAAGTTAAAACACAAAGTGGCAGACCAAGAAAAATCTTGAGTAATTGGAAGCGACAAAATGGTGAAAACAGTTAGTCAACACACAGACCAGCACCAAAGACCTACAACATCATCTTGCTGCAGATGGAGTAACTGTGCGTCATTAAACTATTCAGCGCACTTTACACAAGGAGATGCTGTATGCGAGAGTGTTGCAGAGGAAGCCTTTTCTCCATCTACAGCACAAACGGAGCCACTGGAGGTATGCAAAAGCACATTTGGGCAAGCGAGCTTCATTTTGGAATAAGGTGCTGTGGACTGATGAAACTAAAATTGAGTTATTTGGGCATAACAAGGGGCGTTATGCATGGAGGAAAAACACAGCATTCCAAGAAAAACACCTTCTACCTACAGTAAAATGTGGTGGTTCCATCATTCTGTGGGTCTGTGTGGCCAGTGCAGGGGACTGGGAATCTTGTTAAGGTTGAGGGACGCATGGATTCCACTCAGTATCAGCAGATTCTGGAGACAAATGTCCAGGAATCCGTGACAAAGCTGAAGCTGCACCAGGGCTGACGACCCTAAACACTGCTCAAAATCTACTAAGGCATTCATGCTGAGGAACAAGTACAACGTTCTGGAATGGCCATCTCAGGCCTCAGACCTGAATATAATTGAAAATCTGCCGTGTGAGTTAAAAAGAGCTGTCCATGCTCGAAAGCCATCAAACCCGAATTTACTAGAGCTGTTTTTTAAAGAGGAATGGTCCAAAATACCTTTAACCATAATCCAGACTCTCATTGGAACCTACAGGAAGTGCTTAGAGACTAATTTTTGCAAAAGGAGGATCTACTAAATAAAGATTGTGTTATTTTTTTTGGTTGGCCAAATTTATGCACCTGCCTAGTTTTATTTAAACAATGATTGCATACTTTTTGTAAATCCAATAAACTTAATTTCACTTCTCAAATATCACTGTGTGTGTCTCCTATATGATATATTTAACTGATATTTTTTTTTTTATTGTAACAACCAACGATTTATACAAGAAAATCATGACGGTTTAAAAAGGTTGACCAAATTTTTGCATCCCACTGTATCAGAGGCAGAGGGATCAACAGGACTGCCAGGCAACTGGTATGGCTTAAAAGGAAATAAATATGACAGCCTCCATTTAACTCTCATTAAAGTTGTCCTTTTAGTTACATAGTTTTTTGGGGTTGTAAAATGCGTCCATCGAGTTCAACCAGAAAATAAAGTACAACACCAGCCTACTCCCTCACATATAGTGATGGCCGGAACGGTTCGCCGGCGAACGGCTCCCAGCAAACTTCCGGTGGTTCTCGAACGCGGAGAACCGCAAACTTTTCCGGAAGTTAGGTTTGCCCCCATAATGCACCATCAGGGTCAACTTTGACCTCTACAACATCACAGTCAGCAGGCACATTGTAGCCAATCAGGCTACACTCCCTCCTGGAGCCCCACCTTATAAAAGGCAGGCACCGCCAGCCATTATACTCGTGTGCCTGCAGTAAATAGAGAAGGGACAGCTGCTGCAGACTCTCTCATAGGGAAAGATTAGTTAGGCTCTTGTAGCCTTGTTAGCTTGCTCCTTGCTGATTCTTATTGCTAAAATAGCACCCCACAACAGCTCTTTTGAGAGCTAATCTTGTTCTTGTGATCTATATTTTTTTTTTTCTGTGTCCCTCTGACACTTGTGTTGCATAGGGATGCTCATTCGGATTCTGCGGAAATGCAATTTCCGAAATTCCGATCGGAAATTGCGTTTCTGCATCGGAATGCGGAAATCGGTAATGCAAGTGCCGTAGGCGGATTTCCGGCGGAAATCGCGGAAATTTCCACCGGAAATTGCGGAAATTCCGCCCGACTTTAACATCGATTTTCTCAAAAACTATAAGGTCTTTTTGAAAACTTTTTTTTTGCATCTTGTTCACATGATTCGGTTTAATAAACCCTGATTTTTACGCTGAACTCGGCGGATTTTTACTGTAATGTAAAATGCAGAAAATCTGCATCTGCTTATTTTCTGCATTTTACATTACAGTAAAAATTCGCCGACTTTAGTGGTTAATAGCAAAGCCCCTGTAAGTCCTAGAAACACAAAATTTTCAGGGTTTATTAAACAGAATCTTCTGAACAAGATGCAAAAAAACGTTTTCAAAAAGACCTTATAGTTTTTGAGAAAATCGATGTTGAAGTCGGGCGGAAATTCCGCATTGGAATGCGGAAATTGGTAGCGGAAAGCGGAATCGGTAATCGGTACATGACGGAATGCGGAGTTACCGCGGAATCGGAAATTGGCATTCCGACCATCCCTAGTGTTGCATAGACAGCCTTGATGATCCATACTGTGTGCGTGCCACTGCCAGGCCCAGCACATTAAGTGACTACCTGTGTGTGTGACAGGTGCACGTTGTAATACCCATTACTGCATATACCTACCTACCTGTTGTTCACAGTGCACCCACCTACCTATGTGAGCGCACGCAGTGTCACTGTGCCTGTCCGCTACCTGTCTGTGTGTGACAGGTGCATATTGTAATACCCATCATTGCATGTACCTACCTGTTGTGTTCAGTGCACCCGCCTCATCACTGCACATACCTACCTGTTGTGTTCAGTGCACCCACCTACCTACGTGAGTGCATGCAGTGTGATATACCACTACGTGCATACCTGTTAACTGCACCTGTGTGACTGCACATTGTATTAGTCAAGTCAGTGCATACCTTTCACTTCATTCCCCCCCCCCCCCCCCGATATGGACACAACGGACAAAACAGGCAGAGGTAGAGGCAGAGCCAGAGAAAGGCCACCCGGCACACGGATAATTACTAAAACCTTAGTGGCAAAGAAAATATTCTCATATTTTTATTTTCAGTTATATAGTTTTTTTTTTTATAACATTGAATCAATCTCTAATATTTGCAGTTTACACACTACTCAGGATTCTAAATGATTTTACAGAGCGGGCCAGTGAACTTTTGAACTATCCTCTGGAGAGAAAAAGAAAATTCAGTGACTGATAGTTGAGATGACAAGCTTCGGAAAACGGAGCTCTCTGCGACTTTGACAGTCGTGGAGCTCAATGTCTCTTTTGCATAGATAACTGAGTTTCTTAACTCCTCCTGTACTGGAAACAATATTAGACTTAAAGGACTTACGATGCGAACAGGCAAAAAAAAGTTAATTACCTCATGGCCATTGCAATCCTCATTGCAGTCTATCAGCGCCTCCCTTGTCACTGTCTGGCGCTCTGTTATCATATTCCACGCTGTAGTGCAGGACCCGACTCTGCCTAGGGTCGCCCTATCAGTTTGCAATTAAAATCACCGCTTTAAAAACCCTGCGTCTGCGCAGTTCTTAGTGTGGCTGTACAGGTTTTATCCTGTCCCTGGCCTGTCCTGGCTCCCAGTGCTTGGCATTACATCATGTGGGCGTGCCCACACGGCCACCCACATGACCGATTGATCTACAAGGATGTAAAAGTCAGCCGCGCCCCCTCAGCAGAGACTAGCAGCGCTGAGCGTGGGGAGATGTGACTTTTAAAATTCCTTTGCTGACACTGTTTAGGAAGTGTCTCCTTTTCACCAAAGTGTAGTTTATCTTGCCCTGAAAGCTGACATTGCATTTTACTCTTTTTCTATTATAACTTATTTTTATTTTATATATGAAAATGTTCTAATGAGCTATTCTGAACTGTTTCATTCCAGTGTTGATACATTTTGGTTTAACAAGTAAAAAAGATACTGTTATCTCCAGTTTGGATGCAAATTTGAAACTGAATAGCAGGACAAAATGCTTTGTTTAACCATTTGTGATTTATTTTCTGTAAGGAATCTTTTTAGAGCTAAGTAGAAATGCTTGCTTTCAGGTCACTTTAGCCACTTGACGACCACAGTGTTAAACCCCCCCCCCCCCCCTAACGACCAGGCTGTTTTTAGCTCAGCTGGGCTGTGCAGGCTTTTAGTAGTGGTGCTCGGATATCATTTTTCACTATCTGGAACTAATTTGGACCCTGATACCCAGATATCCAGATCCGAACCGGATATCCGACCGGATTCGGATATCTGGGTAGAAAAAACAGAAGTGCCCTTTAAATTGCAAAATAATGATGATACATGCCTCATTGACCCTAAAAACCCTTTTTCAAGCAAAGGGGAACACTAATTGATGATGTGGGGACTTTAAATCCCCCCCCCCCCCCCAAAAAAAAATGGCTGTCAATTATCAGGCCTAGGTTCCAGACAGCGGTCGTGCAGCCCACATTGTGTGCAAAGTGCCACGTGCAAACACGTGCAAAGTGCCACTTTGCACGTGGCAATTTGCACGTCTTTGCACGTGGCAGGCAGCAGCTGGCCTGGTGTGTGCACAGCACACACAGAAAAAAGCAGCTGCAGCAGCACGCACTCTAAATGTCACACTAGGACATCAATCAAGCTAATGAACGATTTAACTATAGTGTAGTGATAGTGAAGGGGTTAGTTAAATCACTGAACAGCTTATCACTGTGTATAGCCCTTGGCCCAGCAGCACTGCAGCACACACTCTAACTGTCACACTATGAGACATCAATCAAGCTAATTAACAATTTAACTATAGAGTAGTGATAGTAGTGAAGGGGTTAATCAATGAAGAGCTTTAGGTTTATAACTGTGTACAGCCCTTTGTAGGGCACCAGCACTGGAGCATGTCTCTCAGGGGACATGCCGCCGGAGGTGTCCAACTGCTGTGGCCGTTGTTTTTTATTTTTTTCAACAGCCTATATAGGCTGTTTCTTCCTCCTCGATCCTCTATTGAACAGGACGGTGATCCGTCCTGTTCCTCCTCTCATAGGCATCAGCCTATGAGAGGACGGCGATCCCCGGCCAATCAGAGGCCGGGGATCGCCGACCTCGTACAGTGCTGCCGGACACTGCAGCGCTGTACAGTTGTAAACAAAGGGGATTTCTTTCCCCTTTTGTTTACTAACAGCCTGCTAGCCGCGATAGGCGGCTAGCAAGCTAATCACGGAGATCCGCTCCGTGAACTGGCAGGTAATGATCGCGCATGTCCCCGGCCGTTCCCTGCCAAACTGCAGCTCCAGGACTTGACACCAATTGGTGTTAGGCGGTCCTGGGGCCGCCGCCGCGTTCACGCCCATGGGCGTGACGCAGTCGTTAGGTAGTTAACAACCGAAGTCTCTCTGTCCCATTAGTGTATTGTATTCTCTATATTGCAGTTGTCATAATCGTAAAACTAAGGCCTTGTTCACATTGCGTTCCGATCGCGTTGGGCGTTTTTTTATGCAGTTTTTTTCTGCAATTGCCGACGCTTGGGTGGGCAGTGCGTTTTTGTTAGAAGTGCTTTTCTAAGTTCTTTTCTAAGCACTTTTCCAGAGGGTTTTTTGTAATTCACTCCCTGATGCAAGTCAGGAAGTGAACTCTTTGAGCCGGAAAATAATAAATACAATGTATATATTCTTAAAAACCCGAACACAATCGCTGCACAATTTTGTGTGTTTTTCCTATACCTTCCATTTGAGGCGGAATTAACTCACAAAAGGTACAGGCAGCGCCTTACTGAGCGGATCAGAAAAGAACCGCTCAGATGTGAACTCTTGTAGGGAATTATTGCACAAGTGTGTGTGTTTTTTTTTTTTTTTTTTTTTTTTTGAGAGATTTTGAAAATCTCCTGCTCTTGAAAAAAGGGCAAAAACACCCTAATGTGAACGAGCCCTCAATTAAGATTATTTTTGTGTGGCACAACTTTAGCTATACAGTTATTAATGTTTTCTATTTGTAGTTAGGGTAACTCAAGTTCACATGAGAAGTGTTCACTCTGGTATTCTTCCTTTGGAAAGAAAGTTCGAAGGACAAAAAGGGTGTGTATGCAGCAGGCGTTCTGTGTCCATTTAAGCAAATCAACCCCACCCAGGGTGTGCCTGGTTTCTGCTCTCCCCAGGTGCCTAAGAAGTTACAGCATAGACTATACGCAGCTTTTCTTTAACAAGACAGGGGAAGTCTGATTTTGATTTTCACAGTATGGTATGCATGCACTATTCCTTGTGATTTTTTTTTTCTTCTAAATTTATGTTGCAGTAGTTTTATTTTCTGACATTTTGCAGTTTATTTAAAATTTCCGGAAACTCTCGTAAATATATGTGATAACCTAAACAAGTGTTTGCCAAACCTGCCAAAACCTTAATTTATTATCTTAAGTGAGGTCTTTGCTAAAGGAGGATTTGCAAGGCCCTATTCACACTGGGAATTGCAAAACACTAGCAAAATCACTAGCAAATTATAAAGCAATTTTCCTGCAATTTTTCACTGTACAGGAAAACTATTTTGGGTTGCTTTTTGTGATCTTAGAACATTGAACAAGTGCTCCAAAATCCCTAAAAATGTTGCATGCAGCATGTTTGCGTTTTCAGCAAACGGGTGATTGCTTAGTGTGAACACTACCGTACACTTTATATGCAGTAGCGCTTTTCAAAACGCTAGTGATCACCAGTGATTGAAAGCGCTGCAGAAATCGCTAATAAAGCATTCCATTTTGAATGAGGATTTTTTTTTTCTTTTCTCAAAACAGAGAAAAAATGTGAGCCTGATTTCATGCACAGGACACAAGGAGAACACAAATTAATCCACCCCATTTGTATTTGGAGAAAAGAGCCTGTTTAATTCCACTTCAGCTGCGAGTAATCAGAATTGTAATTTTAGCTGTCAGCTGTGTCAGCACAGGAATTTCTGCAGCCTCAGCTAATTTCTAAACATACTTCTAAACATCTACTTGTGGCTAGCTGCACTCATTTGTATCAGTTTGCATTCAATTTATATACATTAGGGTTTAGGGAATAGTTAGGGTTTAGTGCATCTGATTTGTATTGAAGGTGTGTATTTAAGTCCCTAGGGGGCGCTGCGCATCTGTTTCTTTCATTTCAGTTGCATCTTGATTAGGAGCGCTGACAATTTTTTGGTGAATTGGGGGGGGGGGGGGGCGTTACCGGAAGCCGATGCAGGAAGACAGGAGAGGAGCTCCAGGAAGCCTGGTGCTAAATAGGCTGGCAGTTAACTCCAACCACCCACTGACTATGGTTAAGGACAAGGGGAAGCTGAAAAAGCAGAATGGGAGACAGAGACCCATCTACTGGACCTATGCAGCGTAGAATCCCAAACATTTTCATGTCGCAGATGGCCACTCTGGGGGTGAATACTTGAAGCAAGATGGTGCCCAATCCTGATAGTCAACACGTGGCGCAATCACACACCTCTCCTGGTGATGTAGAGCAGGATGAATGCACAGTGTTTCTCCCTCACTTTAAATATACTCTGTAACAAAATTTTCATCCTTATTTCTTCTATCCTATAAGTTCCTATGCCTGTTCTAATGTGGTCTGGCTTACTGCAGCCTTTCCTACTTGCACAGTGACTGTATTATCTCTGTTATATGCTCTAATCTTCTCTCCTCTGTCGGGCTGAGGCACTCAGACTGGAATGTGCAGGGCTGCTTGTGATTGGATATAAGCTATACACACCCTCTCCAGGCCCCCTGCAGGCTCTGTATGACTTACACACTCTGCTTATGTGAGCCTGTCACAAGCTGGTTAGTTTGTAAACACTGCCTAAAACTGGCAATTACAAGCCAGGTTTGCAGCAGAGTGTGGCAGAAATGGCACAGAGGGGCCTAGGAGAACATAATGAATAGAATGGTATGCTGTTTGTTGTAAGAATTTTAGAGTACAGATTATCTTTAATGTACTTTAGAGGATTTGAATGCTGTTGCTGGGGACATCAAATTCACGTTGCAGGTGGCGGTAGCTACAGTGCATAGTGATACAAGGTCTAATGTCCAAAGGCCATCTCCAAATCTTCTATGGCTCAGGCCCCTGACATCCAGCAGTCGAAAAAGTAATCAGTTAACCTATTTTGGTTCCTGGACGTAGAAACTACGTCCAGGAACCATGCGCACTACCGCGCTCACCAGCGGCCGATCGCGCGCGTGCACGCGCACTCCCGGCTGCAGATTCGGTAGCCAGGCAATCAGTGTATCGGGCTATGGTGCCCGATCACTGATTCCTCTCCCCCGCTGAAAAAGTGACAGCTTCTCTCGGAAGCTGTGCCTTTTCTGGCTGTTCCCTCCCCGATGCGTCACTCTAAGCGTGTGTTACGCTTAGAGTGACGTCATGTAAACAAACTCATGGCCGCCATCTTGTGGCCAAAAAGTAATACTACAACTGAAAGTAAAACAAAATAAAAATTAACACACATTTACATTATAAATCTATTGTTTACCTCCCACCCTCCCAAAACTACACAAATAAAATGTTTACTATAAAAAAAAACATTACAATAATAAAAAAAAAACATGTCAATATTTACCTAAGGGTCTAAACTTTTTAAATATCAATGTAAAGTTGAAATATTTCTATATTTTTTTTTATTTTAAACTTGTAAATCGTGATAGATGCAAAATGGAAAAAATGCACCTTTATTTCCAAATAAAATATTGTCGCCATACATTGTGATAGGGACATAATTTTAACGGTGTAATAACCGGGACATATGGGCAAATACAATACGTGAGTTTTAATTATGGAGGCATGTATTATTTTAAAACTATAATGGCTGAAAACTGAGAAATGAATTTTTCCATTTTTTTCTTATTCTTCCTTTTAAAATGCATTTACAGTAAAGTGGCTCTTAGCAAAATGTACCCCCCAAAGAAAGCCTAATTGGTGGCGGAAAAAAACAAGATATAGATCAGTTCATTGTGATAAGTAGTGATAAAGTTATAGGCTAATGAATGGGAGGTGAACATTTCTCACGTGAAAACGACGGAACGCGAATGGGTTAAGAAAGATCACCAACTGCAGCAAGTTTTTAGGATCATTGAAGATTTTTTTTTTTTTTTTTTTTTTTTTAAATTGAATTTTAAAAACAGAAATAACAAACATAGTTGTAGATTTGTATTCCATGCTTGATAAGATATGGTGAGTATACAGAGTGAGGTGAATATCTAATAAAGAGATCAACTCTAACACATAATAAACAGATACAGCATAACCTGTTTTTTTTTCAATTGTGTGGGTTCTATATGGATTAATAGTAAAAGAGCCTTAAACAGCCTGAACCATAACAAAGCCTACTCTTCAATATGAAAATAAAGCACATATGAAGAGTGAGGCAAACTAAACACAACCTATAAATGAGTTGTATATATGGGCATATATTAAAGAATCTCAGATATGAATCTCTAAAATTTTCAATCTAAAATGTTGCAGTTATGTGTGGGCGTAGAAGGTACAGTTGCATATACAATGTTTTACTTATAATGAGAATGTAAAACTGGATAATAAGTGACTATCTTCTGCATTCTTTTACATGGCCACTTCTGGGCAGAATGCAGGGGAGAATTGCGTAATTACAAGGAGAGCCAGGGCAGTCAAAACTGGTCCTCTTTTAGCACGCCAGTGCTATTAGTATTTTAATAGAGCGTTTTAATCATCCCATAACTGCAAGATAGTAGTACCCACTTTTCACGAACCTTTAATTCACAGTAAATGATCCAGTGGACTGATTGGTGCCTTATAAGTGAGTATTCCACCAAGAATGTGGAACTTGGAAGTAGGATGAGTTTTTATTTAAAGTGACTCCGAGCTCAGAGTAAAAATAAAATTTGAACTTACCCGGGGCTTTCTCCATCCCAGCCCTGGTCGGGACGTCCCACGCCGGCCTCCTGGCTCTTCTCCCGGCGGCTGTCCGCATAGCGCGGACAGGACGGTCCCCCGGGCGACACTGGCGAGTGTCGGGCCTTCTCCTTCCGTATACGTCACGAATGACGTCACACGCCGGCCGCCGCGCGTCATGACGGCGGCCGGCGTGACAGCACGGCGCATGTGCGATTAAACCGCGCATGCGCCGTGCTGTCACGCCGGCCGCCGTCATGACGCGCAGTGGCCGGCGTGTGACTTCATTCGTGACGTATACGGAAGGAGAAGGCCCGACACTCGCCAGTGTCGCCCGGGGGACCGGCCTGTCTGCGCTATGCGGACAGCCGCCGGGAGAAGAGCCAGGAGGCCGGCGTGGGACGTCCCGACCAGGGCTGGGATGGAGAAAGCCCCGGGTAAGTTCAAATTTTATTTTTACTCTGAGCTCGGAGTCCCTTTAATCTTAACCTTATATTTGATTCCATTTTTAAATTACTACTCACTGTAGTAGCCTGTACTTGGGAAATAGGGATTTCTTCTATGGATTTCCAATGTGAGGTCACCAAAGATGGAGCACTTAATATTATATGGCAAGTCAAAGGTTGGAACTGGATTCCTATGCTATCCATTCCTATTAGGAGTAAGGCTAGAGCAGGTGAGAGTTTAAATTGAGGGGATATTAAGTTTTTAAATAATTTTTCCACTTTTCCCCAGAATGATTTAATTATTTTACAATCCCATAGCATATGTAGTAACGTGCCTAAATGTGTATTGCACCTCCAGCATAGTGGGGAAGTTGTGTGCGAGAAGGATGCCATTCTCCTTGGGGTGAGGTAGCATCTGGACAAGACTTTTTTGTGGGTTTCCCAGTGAGAGTTGCATTTAGAAAGTTTGTTATATATTTATAGGAGTTTCTGATATGCTCTGGTGAAATATCCACTTGTAAGTAGTTAGCCCATGTATTAGCATAACGTGCTAAGGTCTTTTCAGTTTCAGGGAGCATTTCAGTGTACCAACGGGAGATGAGACCTTTCAGTAGACTTTTATTCTCTAGTATGTTGTAGAATTTGAAAGATATTTTGGGAATAGCCATATTATGAGTGTGAATTATATGATATATTCTATATTTAAACAACTAGGCTGCGCTGTCTATTCACAATAGGTCATATAATCACACCTGTAAATATACTGGATTAGAACAACCGAATGAAATAGGAAAAATAATATGGAAAATTAACTGTCCATACAATGTCCACAAGTTCCCAGTGGGATCGCTGTCACACCTTTCCAGAAGATAAATGTAATGCAATTGCTGGACTGCGCTCTCCACTTCCTACAACAACATAGATTTGCACATAGCGTGATTCGGCATTATATATTCACACACCACCCGTGCCACAGTGATCAAAGTGTAACACACGTGCCCGCACACTCCTTTTTTGGATCTGCTCACCGGATTTCAGCCACCTCAGAGACTAGGTGGATCTAGCGTTTTAGTATAAATTCCACAAGGCACTTGTCTCACTTCTTCATCTTTTCTTTAATGTATAAAAATTCCTCAATAAAAACACATAAAAGCAACAATAGTGTAATCCTATTTAAAACATCAGCCACAAATGCCCGCGCGCTGTTGCGCACTCACGTGATAGTTTCTTGGTTAATTGCACATCAATAAATCCCAACAGCAAGGTCTGCCCGGCACCTGAATGGGTAGAAGAGCGGCGTCCCAACTCCCCGTTCCCGCATGGTTTTCCGGCTGCTGTTGCGGCACTTGATACTCCCTCTCGGTCGGTTACAATCTGGTGACGTCAGACGCGCTGGACGAGGCTCCGCCCTACGCGTTTCGACCAATCGGTCTCATCAGGGGCTGACGTCATCAGCGCGTCAACGTCCCTTTATCATGCTAGGCCACGCCCACAGACTATGATTGGATGTTTGCCCACAGATATGGGCTCCAGGAAAATGGCCACCACTATACTGCGGTGAATAGTGCTCCGTCGCTGTCATATTTAGGCAGACATTGCTGTTTTACATAACCCATCCGGTACATTGCAAAATACAGCATTACATATCAATTAGTTAAACCACCATATATATAATCCAGATAAAAATACTTAGTGTTATTTCCTGACTATACTTCACTCTATAAAATTAGGTTATAGCTTCCATCTCCATCTTGTGGTCAAATGGCAAATTGCTTGCCTCAAAATTTTATTAAACTTATGTGATCCTGCCCAATTTATCCCGAACCCACTCCCCGCTGTCAAGTTCTTTTCTCCTACCCTCCCACCATAACTCATCACCATCTATCTGTGTGTTACAGATCATTATTAATATAACAATTTAAATCAAACTCAATGTTTAATCCTCCCGGGTGCATGGCTTTTAAATTATAAATCCACTTCCCCTCAGCTTTAGATATCTCTCTAACCATATTAGATCCCCTCCATTTTTTTACATACTTTTCTATGCCCATAAATCTCATACCGCTGGGGTTCGATCCGTGTGTTAATCTAAAATGATTAGAAACACTGTGTGTTTGGAGCCCCTTAGAAATATTATAAATGTGCTGCCCAATGCGTTTATGGAGTGCTCTCGTGGTCCTACCCACATACTCCATCCCACATGGGCACCACAGTATATACACTACGCCCGCACTGTTGCAGGTAATACATTGTTTTATGTCCCATATGGCCCCCGTGTTCCTGGATGTCAAATTTCTGCCCCTAACTGGTTTAGCCTCCCTGCAGCCCCTACACCCCCCTACATGGGAAGAAACCCTTCTGTCCCAGAAGATCCCCAGTTTGTGTCAAAGGGGGTTCTATATAGCTATTCACCAGTCTTGATTTTAAGTTGGGGGCCCTCCTATAGATGAAGCTCGGTCTCACTGGTAGTGCCTTCTTGAGGGTGTTGTCTAACTGTAAAATATTCCAGTGTTTCTTCACAATGTTTTCTACATCTCGATGCTGACTATTAAAATCCAATAGAACATCGAACTCACCTGCCTGCTTTCTATAGCCAGCCCTATCCTGCAATAAATCCTCTCTGTTCATGGCTGCTACTTTTTCTACTTCCAGCTCCAGCTCCCTCATGTTATATCCCTTTTCCCGGAATCTCTGCACTAGCACCCCACTTTGTTCCCTGTAATCCTGCATTTCCGTGCAATTTCGACGGATTCTCATGAATTGGCCTCTGGGTATGTTATTTAGCCATCTATTGTGATGGCAACTATCTCTGGGAATATATCCATTTTTATCGGTTGGTTTGAAGAAAGTATTAGTGCATAGTTTATTTTCCTCTATAAAAATATTTAGATCCAGGAATTCAACTCTACCCCCATCAATTTTTACTGATATCTTCACTTCTGGCCAGTGTCTATTAATTTCATCACAAAACACCTCCAGGTCAGCCCTAGGGCCTCTCCAAATAAAGAATAGATCATCAATAAAGCGATTCCATGCCACTATATTCTCACCCCCCTTAAATTGTAGAACCTCTCGTTCCCAAACTCCCATATATGTTAGCTACGCTCGGGGCAAACTTTGCCCCCATAGCGCAGCCCGTGCGTTGCACATAGTATTCCCCTTGATACCAAAAATAGTTATGTGAAAGACAATATTGTAATAGTTCCACCAGAAACTCTTATCTGTGATTCCTTAAGGTCCCCACTGCTGTGAAGGGCTTCCTTCACAATCTGCATACCTTTAGTATGGGGTATTACTGTATACAGGGATGTGACATCCCCTGTTACCATCAGATCACCTGGTTCCAGCTTTATATCTTTAATTCTTTGTAGGAGGTGTTTCGTGTCCTTTAAAAGGTGGGGCAACTTTACTACTTCAGGTTGCAGGAATAGATCTATGTACTCTCCCAATCTTTGTGTCAGAGAGCCCATTCCACTAATTATAGGTCTCCCTGGTGGGTTCATTATATCCTTGTGTATCTTTGGGTTGAAATAGATAACTGGTATGCGAGGGTTTGTGGGAAGTAAATATTTTAGCTCATCTGTGGATAATATTCCTTCCTTCTCTCCTTCCAATAATTTGACCTTCAAAGAGTTCTTAAACTCAGCAGTGGGGTTCTTTCTTAGGACTTTATATGTTGTTTCATCACTGAGAATTCTGGTCATTTCACTCTTATATTGTTGTTTATTCATAATGACTAGACACCCCCCCCCCCCCCCCCTTTGTCCGCGGGTTTCAGAATAAGATCTTTTTCCTGGACTAATGTCTTAATTTGATCTCCATATCGCTTGTTATTCCTCTGCTTTTTGATTTCTAAGGTTTCCAGATCATTGGGCAGGATCACATAAGTTTAATAAAATTTTGAGGCAAGCAATTTGCCATTTGACCACAAGATGGAGATGGAAGCTATAACCTAATTTTATAGAGTGAAGTATAGTCAGGAAATAACACTAAGTATTTTTATCTGGATTATATATATGGTGGTTTAACTAATTGATATGTAATGCTGTATTTTGCAATGTACCGGATGGGTTATGTAAAACAGCAATGTCTGCCTAAATATGACAGCGACGGAGCACTATTCACCGCAGTATAGTGGTGGCCATTTTCCTGGAGCCCATATCTGTGGGCAAACATCCAATCATAGTCTGTGGGCGTGGCCTAGCATGATAAAGGGACGTTGACGCGCTGATGACGTCAGCCCCTGATGAGACCGATTGGTCAAAACGCGTAGGGCGGAGCCTCGTCCAGCGCGTCTGACGGCACCAGATTGTAACCGACCGAGAGGGAGTATCAAGTGCCGCAACAGCAGCCGGAAAACCATGCGGGAACGGGGAGTTGGGACGCCGCTCTTCTACCCATTCAGGTGCCGGGCAGACCTTGCTGTTGGGATTTATTGATGTGCAATTAACCAAGAAACTATCACGTGAGTGCGCAACAGCGCGCGGGCATTTGTGGCTGATGTTTTAAATAGGATTACACTATTGTTGCTTTTATGTGTTTTTATTGAGGAATTTTTATACATTAAAGAAAAGATGAAGAAGTGAGACAAGTGCCTTGTGGAATTTATACTAAGACGCTAGATCCACCTGGTCTCTGAGGTGGCTGAAATCTGGTGAGCAGATCCAAAAAAGGAGTGTGCGGGCACGTGTGTTACACTTTGATCACTGTGGCACGGGTGGTGTGTGAATATATCATGCAGAATCACGCTATGTGCAAATCTATGTTGTTGTAGGAAGTGGAGAGCGCAGTCCAGCAATTGCATTACATTTATATGATATATTCTGTGATATGTGAAAAGTTAAGAGTTGGGTAGGTTATATTTTACCTTGAAGGTCTTTAAATAATCTAAACTTGCCCTCTGAGAACAAATCATTTACTTTGGTGAGCCCCAATTTGGACCATATGGACGTGTTTAGGTGAGTGGAGAATAAAGATAGGCTACTAATTGGGATTTGAGGGAAATGGGTGTTTGTGGCCTTGGGGGGAAATTTTAGGAAATGGTCCCATGTTTTAAGGTTGGCATTAATAGTAAGTAAGGTATGATTGGCCGGTTTATAACCCAATATTACAGCTGCTAATATATCTTTGAGTGGATAATCTAGGAGTGCGGCTTCCATTTTAACCCATAGTTTTGAGGAGTTCTCATCCCACCAATGTTTAATATTTTTTAAGTAGTACTGCATTGTAATATTTGTATAGGCATGGAAGGCCCATGCCTCCTTCATGTTTTGGAAGAGTCATGAATTGTCGAGCGAGCCTGGGTTGATTTCCATTCCAAATGAATTTATTTAGGTTTTTATTCATATCTTTAAAGCATGATGGTTTGACCAGTATGTGAATTGTTCTAAAAATATACAATATCTTTGGAAGTATGAACATTTTAAATGCTACTATTATCCCAGCCCATGAGAAATAGTATTTAGAGAAATATTGGCATTCTCTTTGAAGTAGAGAAATCAAGGGCACATAATTATATTTGAAGAGGTCTGAGGAATTCCGAGGTGTATTAATCCCCAAGAACTTTATATAATCTGTGGCCCATTGAAAGGGGAATTTACTAGATATGGATAGTTTGAGACCTTCTGGAATATTTATTCCTAATAATATTGACTTGAGTTGAGTTTATAATACGACACTTTTGAGAAGTACTCTATTATATCTGAAGCACTCTTAAGCGAGACAAGAGGATTAGAGCAGTAAAGGATAACATCGTCTGCAAATAAGATGACTCTGTGAGTTGTGCCCTTGATTTCAATACCTTTGAATTTCTGATCAGATCTTATTTTTTCAGCAAATGGTTCCATAAGTAAAGAGAATATAATTGGGAACCATGGACACCCTTGACTGGTGCTATTGGAAAGATTTTTGAGAAGGGTAGCCTGCTGTGTTTACTTTAGCTGAGGGAGATGTGTACAGGGCCAGTATTGCTGTTAAGATCTCCTGAATATATAAAGTCAGCGCAGGTCTATAGTAATACAGCTTTCGTCATTTTCTGGTATACAGGATCTTCGAACAAAAAGGTAAAGAAGCAAGGCTTACCAGATTCCAACAACCCACATTATAAGGTTGTAAACGAGTTTGATAGATGGTCCGCAGAACTTTCAAATGGTGTCGTTTCACCAGCGATGTTGCACACCACAGATTCCTCCGGAATATATTAGATATCCTGAGGTTGCAGAGACTCGCCAAAGAGGAGTCCAGTAGGATAGTGACATGAAAGAGATGTACGGCACATCTAAGTGTAAACCGTCTTTATTACATAACAAGTAAAACAATTTAAAAGCAAGGATAAAAGAAACTCACATATGGGGCCCGTGCACTGGGAACCCCGAAAAAGTAGCGCGCATAAAATGGTCAATAGAAGACCTAAAATAAAATGGTGCCGCCTTCCCGACCGGTTTCGCAATCTTGCGTCATCAGGGGAGAAAGGCGACCAGGCGGCCAGCACCAACTTTATAACATTTTTTAATTAAAAAGTGGGAGTGGTTAGACTCCACCTTATTCAGACTACACTAGTCAAAGGCAGAAAGCATCAAACACCAAATAAAAAATTGTGACAAATTGCATTGTGTCAGAGGGAAAGTAGCAAAAGATCTCTCAGATAGTGTGAATAAGATAAAGTGAATGCAATATTACCTGCATATCCAATTCGTAGTAGACTAGTTAGGGCTAAATTAAAAGCTAGATTGATTACTCTGCCCTAGGGCATGTCATTCCTATGAAAAACTTTTCTCTAGCTGAAAAGCAGGCACTTCCTGTACCAGAAGTAGTCACTGGAACTCAGGAAGTAGCCTTGCACTCCACCAGGGTCAAGTGGAGCACAAGTTCTTCCTGTGGGAAAAAATAAATAAATAAATAAAAAAAAAATGCAATGCGTATGCAATGACACATACGATCATAAAAGCGTAAACAATGAAGCACATAGCAGTGCAGTGTGGCTATAAATATGCATGAAGTGTATTTAGGTGTGCCATGAAAGGCACGTCTAATGTACTATACTAAGAAGGTGCATAAATCTGTATGCATAGTAGAAACAATTAAATGATAGAACAGCCTCCATGGGAGCTCCGAGGGCCTTAAGTGGTGAAAGTGAAGAACATCTATAGTGATCATGCAAGACAGATCCCATAGGTATCCGATAGATGGAAATTATGCAAAGTTATGCAAATGTATGTACACAGCAGTGTAATGCGGCTATGATTACTAAAAAAAAAAAAGGTGGAGATTGCTTAAATAAAGAGCATATCTAAAGTGAAAGCGATCTCTACTAGAGTGTAGAATGCGCATGCGGTGACGCATAGGACATCAAAAAGCGCACATAGGGACAAAAAACCACTGCGAGCATCTAAACCGACATATGGAACAATAAACAAAAATAATTGGTCTTATGCTGCTATAAAGTCGCATTAAGTAAAAAAAAAAAAAAAAAAATGTGCAATACGTATGCAATGACGCATACGGTCACAAAAGCGTCAACCATGAAGCACATAGCAGTGCAGTGCAGCTAAAAATATGCATGTAGTGTACTTAGGTGTGCCATGAAAAGCACGTCTAATATACTATACTAAGAAGGTGCATAAATCTGTATGTATAGTGAAAACAATGAAATGATAGAACAGCCTCCGTGGGAGCTCCGGGGACCTCAAGTGATGAAAGTGAGGAGCATCCATAGTGATCATGCAAGACAGATCCCATAGGTATTCGATAAATGGAAATTATGCAGAATTATGCAAATTCATGTACACAGCCGTGTAATGCGGCTATGATTACGCATAAAAAAAAACTTCATGCACCGATAACAGAGGACAACAGACAGCACTCTGTGAGATAGAGAACAACAAAGGGAAAAAGAGGGACCACAACCTCCCAATATATCCTATCCAAATTAAGAAGGTATATGAATTTGTATGCTTAGTGAAAAAAACAGTGACAGAATAGAACAGCCTCAAACAGAGCTCCGAGGGCATCTAGTGGTGAAATGAAAAACAATCAGTGATCATGCAAGACAGGCCCCAAAGGAAACAGATAGTGAAATTTATGCAAAAAATTTAAAATTATTATTAAAAAAATATTAAAAATACAGTCAAATTGACCAGTATATGCGGGCCTTACAAAAAAGTTTGCAAATGTATGGAAAATAAAGAATATGATAAAGCATTAAGAGTTATTGATAAAACAGTTTACATCCAGTTCAATATTCAAACCAGCTGGACTGAGGGTATTCAGTCTAAAGATCCATTCAGTTTCTAATCTCGATATATCTCTTTCCAAATTTCCAAATTCCAAAGAGATATATCGAGATTAGAAACTGAATAGATCTTTAGACTGAATACCCTCAGTCCAGCTGGTTTGAATATTGAACTGGATGTAAACTGTTTTATCAATAACTCTTAATGCTTTATCATATTCTTTATTTTCCATACATTTGCAAACTTTTTTGTAAGGCCCGCATATACTGGTCAATTTGACTGTATTTTTAATATTTTTTAATAATTTTTAATTTTTTGCATAAATTTCACTATCCGTTAAATCCAAATTTTTCTAGGACCTGTTTCATGAAACCCCAATGAACTCTGTCGAAGGCCTTCTCTGCATCCAAAGACAGGAACAGAGAAGGCCTTCCACAGAGCTCTGCCCCTCTCAGAACGTTGACCATGCGGCGGGTGCCGTCCGGGGCCTGCCTCCCTGGAGTAAACCCCACTTGGTCCATACCCAGTAAATCAGGTGTAATCTTCATTAATCTAATAGCAATTAGTTTAGCATACAATTTTAAATCTGCGTTTAGCAGAGAAATAGGCCTGTAATTAGAGGTATGTTCAGGGTCCTTATCAGGCTTAGGTATAATGGTGATGGTGGCTTCTAGGAATTCTGGGGGAATAGTAGTGCCTTTAGTGAAGGCGTTGAATAGTTGTGTATGCAAACCTTCGGCGCTAATTAAAAAATCCACCACCATAAGCACCAAGAAACTAGATGCGCTTACCAGATAGTTACAGACCTTGATTATAGGGTCTGTAACAAAGCTGGCCTCCTTTTCAAAATACAGGTGTCAGCAATGATTCACAAGCTCCCGTATGCAGTCATTCCCCAATACATGTATAAAAAACAATAATGGGCTTATCTAAGCGTATCAGTCTTATATTTAATAAAAAATTCAGTTTAAAACAATAGAAGAAAGTAATATCACTAACATCTGGGTCCTTATGACAGGGACCCAAAGCAGAATACAGCATGTAAATAACAGAGGACGCCGTCCAGCCAAACGTCCGCCTCGTCCGACTGGTTTCACTATTATAGGTTCCTCAGGGGCTAAATGACCGGATGGCTGGATAGGCATTTACATTATATATATATATATATATATATATATATATATATATATATATATATATATATATATATATATATATATATAATCTATCTTCCTGTATCATGGCACTGCGTTCCATGCAGCGTCGCTTCCGATTCCGCTCCGCTGATAGTGGCCAATAGAGTTGTACATCACATAACCTCATAAAAAGGCGAATGCGCGCATCACCTCAGAGCCTCTAAATTAATACTGCTCAAGCTTATAAAAATTATTAGTAAAAATAGTAAAAAGTTTTAAATGCAAAAATAAAATTAATATATCCAACATTGTAAAAAAAAAACTAAAGCAGAATTACCTGCTCACGGACATGAAAATGGACGGCGTCCTATTTGTGCCACATCATTTAAAAGTAATCCTGCACTGCCATCTACTGGATCTAATACATTATTACAAATTACATATACATTCCTATTTTTATACATTAGAAATAAAACAATTCAGGTCTAATTCAATATTTAATCCATGTGGGTTCATACAATTTAGCTCATATATCCACTTAGTCTCAAGTTCAGATATTTCCCTTACTTTATTAGAACCCCTCCAATTATTTAAATATTTTTGAATGCCACAGAAAATTAGACCTGATGGATCTCTATTATGTTTCAATCTAAAATGGTATGAGACTGACTGACCTTCAAACCCATTTTTAATATTATTTCCATGTTCTCCCAACCTTTCCCTCAATTTTCTCTTAGTCTTACCCACATATTTTAAACCACAAGGGCAAATTTATAGATACACTACATATTTGGACTCGCATGTAATAAATTCTTTAATCTCATAAGTATCAGAAAAAATAGTTTGCATTCTAGGAGTCTCAATACAGGTAGTGCAAGCTGTGCACTCTCTGCATTTGAAAAAACCTTTCTCTCAAAAAAAGCTTAATCCCCTATAATGTGGTTGATCTATAGCACTTCCAGTTATCATATCTTTAATATTAGGTGATTTTCTGTATATCACTTCTGGTCGTTTAGGGATCAATGGACCCAATATCGGATCCTCTGTTAATATCGGCCAGTGCTTATTCAGAATTCTCTTTAATTTATTATGTTGCACACTGTAATCAGTCACAAAGGGGCAAAACATAGTTTTCTTATCCTCTTTCTTCTCTTCTAAGAGTAACCCTCTATCCATAGCCAAAATATCTCTTTCCACTTTCTCCAATTCAATTATTTCATATCCCTTTTTGATAAAACTATCTTTTAAAATGTTTGCTTCTTCTTTAAAATCATCCTGATCACTACAATTTCTATATAGCCTCATATACTGTCCCTTAGGAACCGCCCTCATCCAATTTTGATGGTGACAACTACCTATTGGAATAAAACCATTATGGTCTGTAGGTTTAAAAAAAAGTCTTAGTACTAAGTACCTCATTATTCATCTTAATAAATCCAAAAAATGAATTGATTCCTTGCTATACTCACAGCTCAATTTAATATTTAATTCATTATTATTCAAATGTTTAACAAAATCTAACAATGACGCCTCCTCCTCTTTCCACATGAAGAGTACGTCGTCTATGTACCACCCCCAAAGAAGTCCCGAGGGGGGCAGTCCCATAGACGGCGTGGTCCTCCCACCTGGCCATGAATAAATTAGCCATACTAGGAGCAAATTTAGCTCCATGGCCACTCCCACCTTTTGGAGGTAATAATTTCCCCCAAACCAGAAATAATTATGTTTCAAATCAAAATCAACACATTCTAACAAAAACTTAATTTGTCGTCCTTCAGAATAAAGGCCAGATCTTATCAGAAAAAAGGAAATTAATTCCAAACCCTCTTTGTGACCGATTATAGTGTCGGCCGTGGCCAAATATGGAGGACTTTCAAAAGTCTGCCGTGGCCAAATATGGAGGACTTTCAAAAGTCAATTGCTGTAAAATATTAACCACTTAACGACCAGCTAACGCCGATAGGCGGCGCCTGGTCGTTAGTGGTATAGCATGGAAACGGCCGCTCCTACGAGCGGCCTTTCCATGCCAGTTCACGGAGGGTGTCTCCATGAACAGTGTGCGAGCCGCCGATCGCGGCTCGCACACGTAATGTAAACACGCGGGGAAGAAAGCAGCGCCGTAAGGCAGATCGTCGATCCCCGGCCTCTGATAGGCTGAAGCCTATCCTACAATGCGCAGGATGGATATCCGTCCTGTGCCACCTAGGGAGAGGAGGGGAGGGAGGTAAGCGGGGAGAGGGCGGAAAACGCTGCGGAGGGGGGCTTTGAGGAGCCCCCCCGCTACTCACTAATGGCCAGCGGCGATCAGACCCCCCCCCCCAGCAGGACATCCCCCTAGTGGGGAAAAAAAGGGGGGGGGGGGGGAGTCTGATCGCCCTGGTGTAATCCTGATCGGTGCTGCGGGCTGTAGAGCCCACGCAGCACCGATCATTAGAAATTCGCCTGGTCCTTAAGTGGTTAATCACATGCTTAGTATCTTTAAGATACGATTTAATTTTTATTACCAATGGGTGCAAAAATGTATCAATGAATTCGCCCAATTGATAGGTGACAGAATCTATCCCACTAACAATTGGGCGACCAGGAGGCTTGGTCTCATTCTTATGCACCTTAGGAAGGTAATATATTACTGGGGTCCTTACATAGGATGGCTTCAGATATTTAACTTCTCTAGAGTTAATATATCCCTCACCTGCTCCCCTATCAATCAATTAAAAATTTTTTTGTTTAAATAGCAAACCAGGGTCTCACCTCAATTTTTCATATGTAACCCCATCATGTAAACGATTCATTTCTGTAACATAATCTTCTTTGTCTAAAACAATACCTCCCCCCCCCCCCCCCCCCCTTATCTGTGGCCTTCACCACAACATCATTCTCCTCTTTAAATATCCGAATTCCCTCCTTCAATTTTTTTTTTAATCAAAAAACGGTTTCTTAATTTCCAACTGGTTAATATCCCGTAAAACCAGCTTCTTAAAAACCTCAACACACTATTTTTTTTGTATAATTAGATTGAAAATTGATCTATTACCCAAACCAGCATGAAGTGTTTGTGACCCACGTTCTAATGATACATCCACTGTTTTATTAGTAGGAGCTGAATTTGATGCAAAATATTTTTTTATATTAATTTTCGTCATAAATTTCTGAGCATTAATGAAAGTATCAAATTTGTTTAAAGACTTAGGAGGCGCAAATTTCAAACCTTGATCTAGCAATTCTAATAGCTCTCGTTTTAATGTTTTTTTTTACTCAAATTATAAATTCCCTCTTATAATATTCGTTCCTTCTTTTGCTATCTACATTGCTTTTGTCTTCCTCCTCTGTTTCCTCTTCTAATTCTGGTTTTCGTTTTCTTTCTCATAACCACTTCTTTGTCCAGAAAAGGATTGGCTTGAGTAGGTGTTTCAGGGCCCTCCTTTTCTGATTCTGTAAGATCATACAATGCACTAATCTATTTTGTGTCCTTGCATTAAGTACATACGTGGGCCTCGGTCTCCATCCTCTCTCTTGTCTTCTTTTTTTTTTTTGGAAGGGGGGGGGGGGGGGGAGTTCTAAATTCTTTCCTAATGGGTCGTTCAACAGGGCTATTAAACCTTCTGTCATCTTGTCTGGGTCTGGGGTCAGTTCTTTTTATTCTATCATAATTGGGATAATCTCTATGTTCTTGTTCCCTCCCATAATGTACTATTTTAGGTCTTGCTCCTAAACCCTCATACTTTTGAACCCTTTGAACGTCTCTATTTTGAATATTTCTCCTATTAGGTGGATGATTATCTTCTAATTGTTTAGGGGGATTCTGTTCTTCCACTATTTTTTCTCCTGTTCTTTGCCATTTAAATACTTTACCTTGTTTATAATCATCTAAATCACCCAAAAATGTCTTTTGTTTTATATTTTTCAAATCTTCATCAACTTTAAGATAACCCTACAAATCTTTAGAAAGCTCTTTATAGCTTGCTGTATTTTTACTATTAATAAGGTCAATTTCAGTATTAAACTTATTCAATTTAACTTTTTTGCTCTTAATTAACATGGCCAATAATTCCTTTCCGCACTTATTAAAAAATCTACACCATTCTTCCTCAGACAAAGCTGTGAGGTTTCCCTCATTAACCATAAAATCCCATCTGCATCTTCTTGGAACATAGCCAGCTCTATAATATCTCTCCGAAGATGCTATGTCCCACCATGATGCCAATTTTTTCTCACATAAGACACTCAGATCTTTAAAAATAGACTCCATATTATCCTGTGGCGCCACCTCATTCTCACTTTGTTCCTCAAAAATATCTCCAATACTAGAATTCCGATTCGCCATAAATTCAAATACATCCATTTCATTAGCCATATGAAACAATTATGAGGCTATATATAAATAAAATTTCAATAATTTATACAGTATGAATGGTGCTGCCAGATATAAAAACTGAGCAAGTTCAAATTACAATACAAGGATATATCAGCGCAACTAATATAGTTGTGCCTGATGTGGTGAGGGAATTTGCAAAAATTTGAAAGTATTCATTAACGAACCCGTCCGGCCCAGGAGCTTTATTTGGTTTTAAGGTTTGTATAGCTTTGATAACTTCTTGTGTAGTAATAGGTTTATTTAATACGCCTAATTGTGCTGGGGAGAGAGAAAGTAAGTTTATACCATCTAGGAATGACTGGATGCTTGATTGTGTCGGTTGGATAGTGTTGGGATCATTCTTAAGATTGTACAATTGCTGATAGTAGTCTTTAAATGCTTCTGCAATTTGGGTAGGGTGAAATAGTTTCTGTTTTGAATAAGGGTGGATTATCGCTGCTATTCTAGTCTTAGCTTGCTTTTGTTTTATTTGGTTCACTAGTAACTTGCTTGCTTTATTATTTTGGGAGTAGTGTAGTAAATTTAGTCTAATAATATTGAGAGTACTGTTTTTGTAACAGCTCTTTTAATTGTTGCCTTAGTTTATAAAGCTCCTGGGTCAGGTGGGTGGTTGGATTCTGTTTATTGAGTTTTTCATTAATTTTGATGGAAGTAAGGATATAGTTATATTCAGCTTGTGAGTCTCTTCTTTTTTACTTGGCACCCAGCCTGATAAGGAGGCCCCTGATGTAGGCTTTGTGCGCTGCCCAAGTCATTGCGTGGCCTACTTCTGGAGAGCAATTGAGTTTGATCTATTCATCAATGCTGTCATTTAAGTGTTTATGATTTTCTGTATCAAGCAATAATGTGGCATTTAGTCACCATTGTTTATATGTTGGGGTCACAGGGCCCATAGATAGTGTCAGAAAAATTGGGACGTGGTCTGACCAAGTAATTTGGCCTATACTGGCATCCAATCACACTTTTAAGAAGCATTCTATCTGTGAGGAAGAAGTCTATCTGGGAATGAGATCTATGAACCGCAGAAAAATGTGAGCACTCTCTTGAGGAACCGCTTTGTATTCTCCATGGGTCATAGAAATCATTCCAGTTTAGCATATTTTGTAATGATAAATACGGTTTTTGGGCCTTGTTAGTATAGTCTAGGTTAGAAATAACTGAATTGAAGTCTCCTCCAAAGAGAACTTCTACTTGTTTTAGTTTAGAGATTTTGTTGAAGAAGGGTTGGATATATCTCTTTTGCCCTTGGTTAGGGGCGTAGATTGTTGCTAGTGTTACTAAGCGGCCATTGATTTTACCTACAAAAATTATAAACCTTCCTTGGGGGTCTTGAGTGACAGAGAGAGCCTCAATTTGAAGTGATTTGTGAAACGCCAAACTCACACTTTTTTTTTTTTTTTTTTTTTTTTTTATGAAGCGTGCTGTGAAATATTATGGGGTAGTCTTTGTGGAGGAAGACTTTCATCTCTGGAGATGAGATGTTTCCTGCACCATAATGACATCACATTTATTAGATAAGGCTTCCTTCCATAGAGCATGCCATTTAAAGGCACTGTTCAGCCCTCTGGTATTTAGTGGTATGACCTTTAAGGGGGCCATATCGGGAAATAGTGTGAGCTTGTTGTCTGCTTATACAATATAGATATAGGTACATTTAGAATAATATAGTTGTGTGGTACAAAAGGGAGAAATATTACAATTGAGAGGTATTCACGGAGATCCATTGCCCAAATAGTCATTTTTCAAAAATCAACATTCAAAACGAAGAGATCTTATACTGGATACTAAAATATCAAATAGAACCAGCAATAACAGCTTGCCTTAGTGTGGGAAAGTTCGTGACCACACTATTCTATCTGGGGACGACAATCACAAAAAGGGATAGTTCCAGTTTCTTACCTAAAGTAAGGAGTAAAAGTTAAACAAGATCAACTTTGCCTCAGTAAGCACCAAAGAAGAAAGGAATATATTATTCCGGAAAATCAAACCTGTGGGCTATCAACGGTTTGCAGAGTGCCAATCTGGCGTAACTTTCTAAGATGGTGGAAGTCTCGCCGATCTGGGAGGGAGTTGTTCCACACGGATTTGTAGAAATGACATAATTTTTAGGCCTTCATCTAGATAAGATATTGCGTAAGGCTTGTTGTCGTGCTTGAATAAAAGCTTTGTGGGGAATCCCCATTTGTATTGGATCTGGTTACCTTTTAATGCTTTAGATATCAGAAGTAATTCCCGCCTTCGATGTAGAGTGCTGGGAGAGAGGTCTGCATAGAGCTGGATATGCTTATATGGATCTGACAGGCCCCTTGATTGCCTTGTAGCAGCAAGAAGTTGGTCTTTGGTGTAGTAAAAAGTAAATCTTGCTATGACATCTCTAGGAACTGCAGCAGGTAGAAATGCTGTTTTTTTGCAGTCTGTGAACTCTGCCAATTGAAACTTCAATGTCAGAGGCAGAGGGTAGTACCACTTTAATCAGATTTGTGATGAATGGACGGAGTTCCTCGGTAGTGATCTTTTCTGAGACCCCTCTGAACTCAGGGTTATTCCTCCTGCATCTATCCTCTAGGTCTGCGGATTTGTTTTTCAGCCATTGGATGTCATCAGATTGAGTGTTAGAGGAATCAATCAGTTTGTTAAATTCTTTAGCCATAACTGTGATTTTACTTTCTGTAACGTCTATCCTGCTACCCAGAACAGCTACTGTATATCTCCTTCTAGTTTCTTGTGAAGTGAGGACATACAGTATCTGACATTAAAGAAGATCGGAAGGATTGTAGTATATCTTTAATGTATAATTGTGAGGCTGCTTGCTCAGTGGCAGGGAAGGAGTCAAATGAAGTCTGCAGTGGAGAAGCAGTTGCAGGGAGCTGATCCTGCGTATCATTAGTAGCTCTTACCTGCTCTGCAATGTATGTTTTCCCTTCAATACTGGGCTTTGTTTTCACAGGGCTTCTGGATGTGGGAGTCCCCTCAGATGATGAGAATTCTGTAGGATCTTTGTACGCTGAGTCAGTAGCGTCTGGGTGGTCTCTGTCAGCGCTGCTGGGTGACTGCGTTTCAAGCTGATCTGAGCCAGCGCCATCTTGGGAATGCAGGGAAGGCCTCTGGGGTTTTTCAGTGAAGTAATCTGTCAGTTTTTGTGGCCTCTGACTTCCTTTTTTTCTCTTTTTGCTCTGCTCGAGCTCCAGCTGCATCTCCTCCATTTTGCTGACAAGCGGATTAGTTTTATGGCACTGCGGTGAGCCGATGTGAACAGCCCGAACAGGGAGCTCCTCCACTATATGACCGTCTTCCTTGCACGCTAGGCCACGCCCCCGGATCATTGAAGATTGTGATAATCGTGGCCGCAGGAACAATCTTGGGGTGAAAAGCCTAACAGAATCATTTCAGCCTGCGCAGCTCACAGAAGCCTTACAGTCTTTGTTTAATAATCTACTGGAAAGGGACTTGACACTGTTATAGACTTTGTCCGCGTTCACATGGTGTTGAGGCCATGAAGAAGGGAGTCTGATTCCCCCAAGGGATGTAATTTGCTGTTTGGGTTCTTTCCCTCTGAAAGAGGAGATCACGAGGGCAGCCAGAAATCAGGAGAAGATTTTGTTTAATGATTTGGAAGTGGCCACTGAGACAGAGAAGAGCCTTTAGGCCTTTATTGCATAGGCTCAGGGACAAAGGCATCATTTTACAGGTGGCGCTTTCCTTTTGGCCTTAGCGCTTCACACCAAGGCCGATTCCATGCACTACAGACTCCGGAGGACATTGATGAATTATGTCAAGGATTACAAATTGAAGCACCCGATTTGGGAGAATGGAAACAGGAATTTGGTCTTATGTCACAATGGGAACCCTTTAACCTCCCCAAGCCGCAGCGTGGACGAGACAGGTCGGGCTGGTCCCAGGGAGGCTTTTTGGACTATTCAGGGAAAGGTATGCCTCTGGGCCTGGCACCTACGGATGATTCTACTCCAGATGTGATGTCGCAGGAGGGTCAAGCTTGATCCATGGCTGCTCTTGCATGGCTGCCATAGAGATAACTGTCTTTCTGCAATTGTTCTGAGCTTATGCTGCTTCATACCAGTTCCTTTCCATTTTTCTTCATGTTCTGACTTATTTTCCTGCCAATATGCATAACATGTGAGATGTGAAAGTTTGAGCAACCTTGTTAATCATCATGATTTTCCTGTATAAATTGTTAGTTGTTACAATAAAAAAATGCAGGGCTGTGGAGTCTGAGTCGAGGAGTCGGAGCAATTTTTGAGTACCTGGAGTCGGAGAAAAAATGCACACACTCCGACTCCTAATGAATTTAAACTGTAATTAAAATAGAAAATATGATACAATGTTCTATGTCTCAGATAATAGTCATCATAAATAATTTATATATACAGTAATAGCTCTGCTTAGTCCACAAAATGAAATAAACCAATCAAAACCTGGTTATTTGTGCTGCTTTAATAAAGCAGTCCCTGTAGTTTTAAAGTCCGATATAAATATCTGATTGTGACTGTATATATGATGTGTACACAGGAATCTCTTATATATACTAAATAACATCTATGCTGTAAGAATAAAGCCTGACGTTTAGCTGTGTCACTAAGATAGTCAATGAGATGGAAATAATTCTGAATTGATGCTGGTTTATGCAAATTTATGCACTCCCTTTGCTCATGAAATCAAATAATTTGATATGTTGTTAAAATTTGGTTTAATGACTACACTCACCTAAAGGATTATTAGGAACACCTTTTCAATTTCTCATTAATGCTATTATCTAATCAATCAATCACATGGCAGTTGCTTCAATGCACTTAGGGGTGTGGTCCTGGTCAAGACAATCTCCTGAACTCCAAACTGAATGTCAGAATGGGAAAGAAAGGTGATTTAAGCAATTTTGAGCGTGGCATGGTTGTTGGTGCCAGATGGGCCGGTCTGAGTATTTCGCAATCTGGGATTCTCAAGCACAACCATTTCTAGGGTTTACAAAGAATGGTGTGAAAAGGGCAAAATATCCAGTATGCGGCAATCCTGTGGGCAAAAATGCCTTGTTGATGCTAGAGGTCAGAGGAGAAAGGGCCGACTGAT
This sequence comes from Hyperolius riggenbachi, assembly GCF_040937935.1. Classification (NCBI taxonomy): domain Eukaryota; kingdom Metazoa; phylum Chordata; class Amphibia; order Anura; family Hyperoliidae; genus Hyperolius; species Hyperolius riggenbachi. The sequence goes on along the minus strand of NC_090653.1, from coordinate 193,146,720 downwards.
TCAAGCTGATAGGAGAGCAATGTTGACTGAAATAATCACTCGTTACAACAGAGGTATGCAGCAAAGCATTTATGAAGCCACAGCACGCACAACCTTGAAGCGGATGGGCTACAACAGCAGAAGACCTCACCAAGTACCACTCATCTCCACTACAAATAGTAAAAAGAGTTTACTAAAATTGGACAGTTGAAGACTGGAAAAATGTCTGAATTTGGCATAAACAGAATGAGAACATGGATGGACGGGTCAGACAGCAACGTCAGGGCAAGTTCAGTCGATCCCAGGGGTGACTTTCCCCACTGGCAGTCATGTTTCTCCTTCAGGAGAGGAGCCTATGCAGATAGGCTTCTCCAAACTGTCTCCTTCGGAGAAACTTAGGTGACGCAATGAAGGCTTGTGTCTCTATTGTGGGGTCAAGGGGCACATACAGTGGGTTGCAAAAGTATTCGGCTCCCTTGAAGTGTTCCACATTTTGTCACATTACTGCCACAAACTTGAATCAATTTTATTGGAATTCCACGTGAAAGACCAATACAAAGTGGTGTACACATGAGAAGTGGAACGGAAATCATACATGATTCCAACCATTTTTTACAAATAACTGCAAAGTGGGGTGTGCGTAATTATTCAGCCCCCTGAGTCAGTACTTTGTAGAACCACCTTTTGCTGCAATTACAGGTGCCAGTCTTTTAGGGTATGTCTCTACCAGCTTTCTAGAGACTGAAATCCTTGCCCATTCTTCTTTGCAAAACCGCTCCAGCTCAGTCAGATTAGATGAACAGCGTTTGTGAACAACAGTTTTCAGATCTTGCCACAGATTCTCGATTGGATTTAGATCTGGACTTTGACTGGGCTATTCTAACACATAGATATGTTTTGTTTTAAACCATTCCATTGTTGCCCTGGCTTTATGTTTAGGGTCATTGTCCTGCTGGAAGGTGAACCTCCGCCCCAGTCTCAGGTCTTTTGCAGTCTCCAAGAGGTTTTCTTCCAAGATTGCCCTGCATTTGGCTCCATCCATCTTCCCATCAACTCTGACCAGCTTCCCTGTCCCTGCTGGTCAGAGTTGATGGGAAGATGGATGGAGCCAAATGCATGATGCTGCCACCACCATATTTGACAGTGGGGATGGTGTGTTCAGAGTGATGTGCAGTGTTAGTTTTCCGCCGCACATAGCGTTTTGCATTTTGGCCAAAAATTTTGGTCTCATCTGACCAGAGCACCTTCTTCCACATGGTTGCTGTGTCCCCCTTATGGCTTGTGGCAAACTGCAAACGGGACGACTTATCCTTTCTGTTAAAAATGCCTTTCTTCTTGCCACTCTTCCATAAAGGCCAACTTTGTACAGTGCATGACTAATAGTTGTCCTATGGACAGAGTCTCCCACCTGAGCTGTAGATCTCTGCAGCTCGTCCAGAGTCACCATGGGCTTCTTGACTGCATTTCTGACCAGCGCTCTCCTTGTTCGGCCTGTGAGTTTAGGTGGATGGCCTTGTCTTGGTAGGTTTACAGTTGTGCCATACTCCCATTTCTGAATGATCGCTTGAACAGTGCTCCATGGGATGTTCAAGGCTTTGGAAATCTTTTTGTAGCCTAAGCCTGCTTTAAATTTCTTAATAACTTGATCCCTGACCTGTCTTGTGTGTTCTTTGGACATCACGGTGTTGTTGCTCCCAATATTCTCTTAGACAACCTTTGAGGCCCTCACAGAGCAGCTGTATTTGTACTGACATTAGATTACACACAGGTGCACTCTATTTAGTCATTAGCACTCATCAGGCAATGTCTATAGGCAACTGACTGCACTCAGATCAAAGGGGGCCGAATAATTATGCACACACCACTTTGCAGTTATTTATTTGTAAAAAAATACAAGAAGGTTAAGGGTGAGTATGTGCACCCTATGGGAAGAAACACAGACAACGGGAGCCCAGATAGTGCAGTACGTCGCAGAGATTGATGAATAAATTAAATGGTGTTGAAATAATACTCACAAAGGCGGGTTGCAGAAGGGCAACCGACCACTGCAGGCAGGTGGAGATGCACAAACCCGACTCCACTCGGGGTACCAGGAGACCTGGCGAAGGTCGCTCTCTTGAAAAAACTCTTACACACTGGCAAACTAGGTAGTGTCAGAGACCACCAGTGGTCAGGTGTAGGAGCACCCCATTAAAAGCAACTAAAATACAAATAAATGAGGTGGCTTACCTCAATGACACACCCATGTAGGAATGGATATTTATTAGTAAAAAAAAAAAGCACAGGCAACGCGTTTCGTGGGAACTAAAGGCGCCTTGAATCCAGCTACCGGCATTTAGTGGCACTTTATTTGGCCTGAGGAAGTGGGCGAGTTCCCACGAAACGCGTTGCCTGTGCTTTTTTTTACTAATAAATATCCATTCCTATATGGGTGTGTCATCATTGAGGTAAGCCACCTCATTTATTTATATTTTAGTTGCTTTTAATGTATTTTATTCACCTTGGGCGCCTCTTTACCCCTTTCTTAATTTGTAAAAAATGTTTGGAATCATGTATGATTTTCGTTCCACTTCTCATGTGTACACCACTTTGTGTTGGTCTTTCATGTGGAATTCCAATAAAATTGATTCATGTTTGTGGCAGTAATATGACAAAATGTGGAAAACTTCAAGGGGGTTGAATACTTTTGCAACCCACTGTAGCTAAAGATTGTCCTGCAAAGAGCAAGCCGGAAAACTCCAGCGCCTAAGTGAGGTCGGGGAACCTCACTTGGGCAATCTGATCCTTCCCCTGAAAATTAAAAAAAAAATTGTTACCGGTAACTATCCATTACAATAACAAAATATATCATTGTCAGGCGTTTGATTCTGGAGCTGTGGGTAATTTCCTAGACTCCTCCTTTGCTTCGGAGCTCGGTATTCACACTTTATCTATGCAGGACAAGATATTTGTTACCGCTATCGATGACTCCACTCTTCCGGCGAGTCAACCTGTTTCTATCACTCCTGAAGTTTTTCTGCAGGTAGGAGCACTGCATTTTGAGAAACTGCAGCTCTACCTTCTTAGAATGCCTTCTAGCCCTCTGGTTCTGGGTCTCCCTTGGTTGCAGTTGCACAATCTGCACATTGACTGGAGTATGGGTCAGCTTACCCACTGGTCTTCCTTTAGTCACGGGAATTGCATTAATATGTCACCTTTGCGGGGGACTAATGTATCAGTGGAAAAGATTCCATTTTGCTACAGGGATTTTGAGGATGTATTTTCTCCACAGGCTGCAGACAAACTTCCTCCTCATAGGTCAAATGACTGCCCCATTGATCTGCTCCCAGGTACCATGCCCCCCCCCCCCCCCCGGGTAGACTATATAATCTTTTGGGCCCGGAAGATCGTGCCATGAAGGATTATATTCAGGAAATCCTGGCCAAGGGTTTTATTCGTCTTTCCACTTCACATGCTGGGGCTGGATTCTTCTTTGTTGAAAAGAAGGATGGTGGTCTCCGCCCCTGCATTGATTATAGAGGGTTAAACAAGATCACGGTTAAGAACTGGTATCCCCTGCCTCTTATCAATCTGTTTACTCAAGTGGTTGGTGCTCAAATATTTTCCAAATTAGATCTCAAGGGGGCATATAATCTGATCAGAATGCGACAGGGTGACGAGTGGAAGACCGCATTCAATACCAAGGATGGGCACTATGAGTACCTGGTCATGCCCTTTGGTCTGTGTAATGCCCCTGCGGTCTGCCAGGACTTTGTCAATGACATATTTAGGGATTATCTAGGGTGCTTTGTGGTCATCTATGTAGATGATATATTGATTTTTCCCAAGTCTTTAACACCGTAGTCATGTCAGAGCAGTTTTGCAGAAACTGAGAGAGAGCTGCCTATTTGCCAAGCTGGAAAAGCTTTGAAAACCCGACAGATTTCCTTTCTAGGTAACGTTCTATCTGATACGGGGTTAGCCATGGACCCAGCCAAAACTCTCTGCAGTGCTGGAATGACCTCAACCTCATGACATTAAGTCATTGCAGCGATTTTTGGGTTTTGCAAATTTGTATTGCAAATTCATTAAAAATGTCTCCACTAAAGTGGCACCCCTTACTGATATGACTCGAACGGGAGCAAACCCTTCAGTTTGGTCACAGCAGGCTTGCACAGCCTTTAAAGTGGAACTAATATTGTAAGAAGTTATTAAAAAAAACATACCAACAGCTTCTGTTAGTTCAGCTGAACGTGTCAGTTTAATTAGCGCCGCTCCCTGCCGCCGCAATCACGAGATATTTAATTTTTATTTCCTTTCTGGGATCCAGGCAAGATGGCCGCAGGGTCTAACATCTTCCAGGTCATTGCGCGTAATTAGTACGTGTTCACTTGCAGCTGATAGCGTACACGAGAGGACTCTAGCACTGCACATGCTGAATTTGTCCTCTTGTGCGCTTACAAATCTCAGCCTGCTCGTTCCTGGAAAGTGCCGGCAGCAGAGAGTGTCCTGACTGCCTCTCTGTCAGGTCCAGGTCTTCATGAGGAGACAGCCCTCTCCTGCTCGTTCTGGTGAAAAAAGCAGCGTTCGTGCTGCAATGAGGGAATGAGCAGGAGTGGGGCAGAGAAAGGGCGGAGACCTGGCCTAACGGAAGGAAAACAGATCAGGCAGGGAGAGAAGCACAGGCTCTTCTGCCCGTTTGCAGCATCGACTTATAAGTCAATCTTTTTACCGGCTGAAATTTGGGACGGGGAGAGCAGGGAAACGGATACATACTACGCGCAGTGGTATGTGAGCCTTAAAGGTACATAACCAAAATGTTTGTTTGTAGCAAAATACATTCTACAGTTCCGCTTTAAAGAGTTGAAAGAGGCTTTTTGTTCAGCCCCCGTACTTGTGCATCCTGACATTCAGCTTTGTTTTATCGTTGAAGTGGATGCCTCAGAGCTGGGCGTGGGAGCAGTTCTTTCACAGTTTTCTGGTAACCCAGAAAGTCTCCACCCATGTGCTGCCTTTTCTCAAAAATGTCCCCCCACCGAACGCAATTATGACATCGGCAATAGAGAACTTCTTGGGGTTAAAATGGCTTTTGAGGAGTGGAGACATTGGCTAGAGGGGGCCTTCCATCCTATCACCATTTTCACTGATCATAAAAATTTAGAGTACATTGAAAAGGCCAAGAGATTATATCTTAGACAAGCCCGCTGGGCATTGTTCTTTTCACGTTTTCATTTTATACTCTCCCATAAACCAGGGTCAAAGAATTTGAAAGCGGATGCCCTTTCTTGGTCTTTTGAACCAGTGTTTTCCAAACCAGCTTCTCCAGAATCCATTGTTCCCAGACACTGTGTTCTTGCTGCTACACTGTCCCATGATTTGGTTTCTTCACTAGAGTCAGCACAAGGTCAGGCACCTCCAGGAAAACCAGTTGATCGGTTATTTGTACCAATAAACTTGTGTCTCCGAGTTTTAGAACAATTTTACAACTCCAAAGTGGCCTGTCATCCTGGTCAGTGGAAAACCCGGGAACTATTGTCTCGTTACATTTGGTGGCCGTCACTGAGAAAAGAGGTTACAGCATATAGGGAATGTTTGGTCTGTGCCAGGAGTAAGGTCTTTAGATTGCCACCCAGAGAAACCCTGATGCCTCTCCCAGTTCCTGCAAAGCCTTGGACCCATGTGTCTATGGACTTCATTGTAGATCTACCGCCTTCTGATGGGAAACCAGTAATTTGGGTAGTTGTAGATAGATTCAGCAAGATGGCCCACTGTATTGCCCTGGATAAATTACCTTCAGCCAAGGATTTGGCTGAACTGTTCATTCTGCACATTTTCAGGTTGCGTGGATCTCCTGTCAATATTGTATCTGATAGGGGGGTTCAATTTGTCTCACAATTCTGGTGAGCCTTTTGCTTCCAATTGGCAATCTCGTTGTCATTTTCCTGGGGATTCCACCCGGAGACTAACGGGCAGACAGAACGCACTAATCAATCTCTTGAGCAATATATCCGCTGTGATGTGTCAGATTGCCAAGAAGAGTGGACTGAATTCCTGCCTTTTGCTGAATTTGCCTTCAATAATCTAGTCAATTCATCTACCAAATTTTCGCAGTTTTCAAATCGTTACAGGACAGAGCCCTCGGTTTTCTTCTATCTCAGGTCTTCCTTCCGGGTTTCCAGTTTTGCAGAATTGGGTGGATTCTATTTCTACGTTATGGCCAAAGATTCAAAAAAATCTGAAAGTAGCGGTTGATCGTCAGAGATCGTTCTCTGACTGACCTGAGTTTGAGGTGGAAAGAATTCTAGATTCCCAGAAAGTTTGGAACTCTTTACAGTACTTGATTGATTGGAAGGGGTATGGTCCCGAGGAGAGATGTTGGGTTCCGGCATGACAGGTTCACTCTGATGAATTGATCTGGGAATTTCATGATACTTTCCCTGATAAACCTAGGAGGGAGTATCCAGAGGCCACTCCTTGGGGGGAGGGAGGGGGAATTTCAAGATCTTACCTGTCAGCAGTTTCAGTGACGGTTCAGGCAGCACTGGGCTGCTGCAGAAAGCTTCCTCTTCCTATTTCATCAGCGGCATCCCCAGCACCCCTGCGGATGTGATTCAGCATGTACGTTCCAGCCTCCCCTGGGGGGCGCGCCCATCCCAGAGCAGTTCTTATAGGTTGAGTAGGCGGGTCTAGTGGGTGTCAGCTGACACACTGGTCAGCTGACACTTTTCTGCTGGAACCTTTGCTGATTGGCCAGTTCTTTTTCTGGGCTGGTTTGTGATATCTTCCACCTGTATATAAGCTCTCTTCATTTCATTGTGATTAGTAGTAATTAAGCTATTGGCAAATGAAAGGGATAAGCACTGAAAGGTGAAAATCGCTTTTGCCTGTTATGGTAAAAACCGCTTTGGGGTGAAGTGGTTAATAAAATTACAGCTGAAAAGCCTTTACCAGTTGAGATGCAAGCTGCACACATTACAGTGCTTCCTAAGAAAGGGAAAAAGGATACTTTATGTGCAAGCTATCGCCCAATTTCGCTACTCAACGTAGACCCCAAACTATTTAGTGAAGAGCTGGCTAACCGACTGCTCCAGGTCATCCCATCTGCTATAGGCAAAGATCAGGTGGGTTTTGTCTCTGGAAGGGAAGCCGGGGACAATACTGCAAAGCCATCACAGTAATAGAGTATATCTCTAAGCAAAATGTCGAGGGCCTTCTCCTGTCGGTAGATGTGGACAAGGTCTTAGGAGTAGCGTGGGATTTTATGACAGAAATGCTGAATTATATTGGGGTGGGGAACACGATGAAGCAGAAGGTCTTGTCCCAATACTCTGGACCAACAGCCCAAATTAAGGTTAACGGATGTCTCTCTGAATTGTGTTCTCTCTGAATGGCACGTCAGGGCTGCCCCCTTTCCCCCTTGGTGTTTATTCTGACTCTGGAACCTTTTTATTAGACATATTAACAATAATACATCTATCTCTGGCATAGAAGTGGGAGGACACCAATTCAAAATTGCAGCCTTTTCTGATGACATTTTGCTTTGCTTTTCTGACCCTAAGTCCTCAATGAGTGCTCTAAAACATTATTTACAGCATATTATATGCAAAAAGCATTTTTTTTTACTAGACCAGCATTGGAAGGGTTAAACACAGAGGTTTAAAGTTCCGTGGAGAGATATGCAGAAGTTCAGATTGTTACATTCTATTTAGTTATATGTATCTATTGAGAAATGTTACACACTCTTTGGCTGTCCTCCAACTCCTTCTCAGTCAGAGAGATGAGTCACATTCAACACTTAGATACATTTATGTAAACAAAATGTATCTATGTCAGCTTCGGATGCGTCTGCAGAAATCTCCAGGAACTTTAAAGCACTGTGTAACCCTTCCAATGCTGGTCTAGTAAAAAAAAAAATGCTGGTTGCATATAATATACTGTAAATAATGTTTTAGAGCAAAGTTGAAATGCAGGGTTATATTCAGCTTTAAGCTCAACCTGTCGAAGTTAGTTTCTAAACATTCTGATACCCCAGACATCATTCTAAGCATTGCGATACCCCAGGCAGTAGTATGTGAGCTGAAACAATCCTTGCCATTCAAATAAAGTGAGGGGTTAATCACGTATCTGGGAGTTAAGCTCCCAAGGAACCTTAAATTACTCTTCAAATTGGCTGGCTATTCAAGCTACCCTTTTTGTCGATTTGAAGCGATGGGAAGACTTAACAATGTCTTGGTTTGGCTGCATCGCAGTAATCAAAATGAATTTCCTTCCTACGATTCTTGATCTCTTCCAGGCAGTACCTATCCAGCTCCCTATGCAGTTTATAATTGGGCTTCATCGCAGGATTGGGGAGTTCATATGGAACACATTTATGTCCGGGGTTAATAGGAAAATTCTCTTTCTGACCAAACAGAGAGGTGAAACAGCATTGGCTGACCTTGATACCATATGGCTTGTCTTACTAGAATTTTTGATTGGATGTGTCATGGTGAAGATAAATTGTGGACTAGCTTAGATGAGCTGATTCTGGGTCAGCCGGTTAAATGTATTTCTTGGATCCCCAAACCTGTAGCAAAGCCCGTTGTAGCGGATTTCTCCCTAATTCAAAGCATATTACATACACTTCAGAGAGACTGCAAGCTCTTTCAACTTTTCTCTACGAAAAGTTCACTCACTAGCCTGGTGTTCAATGAGGATTTTGGTCCTGGTAGACAGGGGCCCTTTTTCAGATCAGAATCATTCAACCCTGACTTTAAAGTGTGTCAATTTCTGGCAGAGTGGCCAAAACTCACCAAGACTTTTGAACCCCCCCAACCCCAAGCTATTCCGGCTCGTTACATAGTTACATAGTTATTTGGGTTGAAAAAAGACATACGTCCAACCAGAAAACAAAGTACAACACCAGCCTGCTTCCTCACATATACCTGTTGATCCAGAGGAAGGCGAAAATCCCTTACAAGGCATGGTCCAATTAGCCCCAAAAGGGAAAAAATTCTTCCCGACTCCAGATGGCAATCAGATAAAATCCCCTGGATCAACATCACTGGGCATTACCTAGTAATTATAGCCATGGATGTCTTTCAATGCAAGGAAAGCATCTAAGCCCCCTTTAAATGCAGGTATAGAATTTGCCATAACTACTTCCTGTAATAATGCATTCCACATCTTAATCACTCTTACTGTAAAGAACCCTTTCCTAAATAAATGGCTGAAACGTTTTTCCTCCATGCGCACATAATGTCCTCTAGGTTTGCACATACTTAAAGAGAATCTGTATTGTTAAAATCGCACAAAAGTAAACCTACCAGTGCGTTAGGGGACATCTCCTATTACCCTCTGTCACAATTTCGCCGATCCTCGCCGCATTAAAAGTGGTTAAAAACAGTTTTAAAAAGTTTGTTTATAAACAAACAAAATGGCCACCAAAACAGGAAGTAGGTTGATGTACAGTATGTCCACACATAGAAAATACATCCATACACAAGCAGGCTGTATACACCCTTCCTTTTGAATCTCAAGAGATCATTTGTGTGTTTCTTTCCCCCTGCAGCTATCTTCCACTGAAGTGTCAGGCTGTTTCTTCCCGCAGAGAGCAGACAGCTCTGCCTGTATGTAATTCCTCAGTATGTGAAAGCCCAGCCAGCTCAGAGGAGGATTTATCCAGCTTGTAAAAGATAATAGAGCAGAGAGAAGCTGCACTAATCTAAATAACACACCGCAGTGTGCAGAGAGGGGCCTGGAGGGGGGAGATGCATCACAGAACCACAACACTGAAGAACACAGGCTGACAAGTCTGACAAGAGAGAGATAAGTTGATTTATTACAGAGATGGTGATAGTAGAACGTGCTGCAGTAAGCTAGAACACATTAGAATAGCTTTTGCAACTTGTAGGATGATAAAAAACAGGATGCAATTTTTGTTACGGAGTCTCTTTAAGTAATGTGTCCAATAGGGTACACTTCTGCAAGTCTTTGACTGCTTTTGAGGGGTCATGCTGGAGTTGCAGTTCCGCATACTGTTTTTTCACTGTACAAGAATGATCTGAGACCGGAAATGCCTTTGCTGTTCAAAAATCGTGGGAAAAATCGGTTTAAGGTGAAATTGAGGAGGTGGACTGGGAAAACGTTTTCATATTTACTCATAAGGGCTTAGTGTACACCTCCATACAGAAGGCTAATTATACATTTTTTTCTGGGTGGCATAAGACCCCAGAGGCTTTGCATAGCTTCATCCCAGATTGCCCTGATAATTGCTAGAGATGTGATCATTCACCAGCTACATATGAGCTTATCTGGTGGGACTGCCCACGGGTGGCAGCTTTCTGGAGAGAGGTTCACAAATGGTCTATTAAAATATCGTCGTTTTCTGTACCTTTTTGATAAGCTGGCTATGCTTCTACATCACAAGGAGATGTCCATTAAAACTTAGAAAAAGTCCTTGGTGGAAATAGGCTAGAATTTCTTCCATGAAGGAGTGGTTGGCAAAGGTTGATTTTATTTACTGGAGGAATTGAGGGCTGTGCAGCTGGGCAGGATACACAAGTTCATGATTAGTGTAGTGGATTTAGTGGGTGGATTTTAAGAACTCTGATGAATACGCTGCCCTAATGGCGTGGGGTTATATAGCGCCACTCCTTTTCTTCCTGAATCTTGTTGTAGTTGGGAAGGTTGGTGCTGGGCCTCCCTCTGGGAGCCTGTTTGATGGGTGCACTCACAGTCCCTCTTAATAAGGATGGTTTTATGTTGAGTCGAGGGACTCCTTTTCTTTAGACGACCGGTTACTGTAGCTTTGTTTTATCACTGCTGGCAACCTTATAACAAATGCAATAACAAATACAATGCTTTTGCTCCTTGGGGTGATATGATGGTTTCATTTTTCGAGGACAGGCAGGGCTCCTTTTCATGGCATTTTGTTGATTATGCTGCAGAATTTTATCTGCTTATGCTCTTATACCATGGTAGAAGGGTCCCCATTCTGAAACGATGAGGGAGATAATGTAACCTCATCTGGACAGGTTATTTTGTCTCCTATTTGTTTTGTATTTTTTTTCTTTATGCTTTACTCTTTGGATCTTGTTTAATGGTTTTGCTGAAGATGCTCTTTCATGTTGCCTCGATGTGGAATGTCTACTTCTCGCTCATACAGTACTGTATTTACTGATGCTGATTATTTATTTTTTTTTCTCTTATGTATATCTTGATTGGCTGTATAACTGATGTAATAGGATGCATACATTTTTGTCATTAATATTCATATTCTGTATCTGGTCGCTTTCTGATTTCTTTATCTAATGTGCTGTACAAGTAGTTTTTCTTTATTCCTCAATAAAACATTTTTTTCCCCCCGGAATTTCTAAACATAGAATGTCTTCTTCCATGTAAGCAGGGAGTAGATACATTGCATACTTATTGCAGGAGTTCTTTGAGCTGTAACAAAAATGTTTTTCTGAGGTTAAGTTACTTATCTTTTAGAGCAGAGATGAAGTTCTGAGTTCAGGTCGGTTTTAAGAGAAAAAGAAGCGATAAGCAAAAGAGGAGGATAAAAGTCCTTTTTACCCTGTCAGTGTGGTATATAAACAAAAATGCCTCACCCAGCATGGGAGGAATCATGTTTATTACTGGTATGCAGAGTTTGTTTGTTTTTTTAATTCCCTTAATTGAAGACACACCCATTTATTTCTATATATAGGTACTCTATTTTATCCAGATCGCTTAGGGCCCTGCTTCACATGGAAAATCTCTGCAAAATCCTGGCTATTTTTCTGGAACTCTGTTTGCAAGTCCCATTCAGGGAGCGATGCGCAATCCCCAAACAAGAATTGCAGACGCAATGCGGGAAAAATTTGCCACAATTTTAAATAAGAAACAGACTGCTTTTCACACCATTTTCTGTTATTTCGCTGCTCTCTACTAGGCTGCTTTGTCAGTGCTGTGTCTGATCCTGTACTGCTGCTGCTATTTCTTTGCTCTCCACTAGGCTGCTATGCCAGAGCTGTGTCTGATCCTGTGCTGCTATTTCTCTGCTCTTCACTAGCTTGCTATGCTGATGCTGTTTCTGGTCCTCCTATGTCTATAGTATTATATTATGCTGCTGATATTAACCGATTCCCGACCACCTAACACAAAATTTCAACAGGAGAGCGGCTCTCTTGTTCCTCCACGACGCATATGTGCTTGGGAAACGAGATTTGACAGGAGCTAGCGCTCGCATAAGCGCAAGCTCCCGTCAGTAAACACAGTGGGCCCCAGCTGCTGATCAGCGCTGGCAGGCTGTTTATTTAGGTAACCTTTATATAGCGCTGACATCTTGCGCAGCGATGCACAGAGTATAGTCTTGTCACTTAACTGTCCCTCGGAGGGGCTCACAATCTAATCCCTACCATAGACATATATTTATGTATGTATAGTGTAGTTTATGTATCGTAGTGTATGTCAAATTTTAAGGGGGGGGGGGGTGTAAAAAAATTTTTTTTTTTTACAAACATTTAATGTTTTGTTTTTTTTTATTAAAAAACAACAACAAAAAAGCAAAAAATCGCAGCAGCAATCAAATACCTCCAAAAGAAAGCTCTCTTTGTGAGATGAAAAGGAGGTAAAATAAATTTGGCTGCTAAGTTGTAAGATTGTAAAAAATGGTCTGGTCACTAGGGGGTTATAAACCCAGGGGCTCAAGAGGTTACATTCTTGATATCTCAGCACTCATAGGTCCTACACCCACTTGCAGCATTGGGTATTGAGATTGGGGATATTGACGCTATCTTGTGAACCAGTACAGCAGTGAGCCAAATTTTAGATTTCCTTTTCTGCTGGATTTTCAATAGCTGCAGGACTTATTCCCCTCTAAGACCTGGGTTTTTCCTGACAAACATGCCATTAGCTTCACACTGGTGGTGAGTTAATTTCCACCTTACAGTTCCACTTTAATGAAAGCACTGTGCAGACACTAGATTTGTCATAATAGGCAATCATTTCCTAATTGCTAGGGTGACATTATAAGGAGCCTGTACTGTACGATCAAGCTGCTTAATTACATCAGATCAGCTTGTACTGTCAGTGCAGAGGGGAAGGATGACGGGGTGGTGCACAACTGAGCATCTTCCACCTGTTAAGTGTAGCACAATGGTCTTATTTGTCAATTATCGTTGGTGATCTGTTAAGAAGGTTCACTAAGCGCATCCATGTAATAAAAGCACCTGGTAAAAAAGGGCATGGGATTTCCGCTAGTAGAATATCTTCATCATGTGTTTGTTTTAAATAATTTTACTCAGTTCAGGTTCACGTTAACCTTCCCTTTACTGATGCCAAACCATTAAAGGACAACTGAAATGAGAGGTATATGGAGGCTGCCATATTTATTTCCTTTTAAGCAACACCAGTTGCCCGGCTGTCCTGCTGATCCTCTACCTCTAATACTTTTAGCCATAAATCTAGCACAAGCATGCAGCAGATCAGGTGTTTGTGGCATTATTGTCAAATCTGACCAGATTCGTTGCATGCTTGTTTCTGATGGGATTCAGAAACTGCTGCAGTCAAATAGACCAGTAGGGCTGCCAGGCGAATGGTGTTGCTTAAAAGCAAACAAATATGGCAGCTCCCATATACCTCTCACTTCAGCTGTCCTTTAGAGCGGACCTGAACTCAGAACTTCCTCTCTGATCTACAAAATAAGCAACAGCATAATCACCTTTAAGGAAACACATTTCTTTGTTACATCTGATACAAATCCTGCAATACATCTGCAGTGTGTTTACCTCCTGCTTTCATGACAGCAGACATAGGATTAACATCCTGTGTTAACAAATTAGCTGCTCTGCCGATGCAGCCAGCTGACACAGCTGAGAGAAATTACAATTGTGATTTGTCACAGATGGGGAGGAATTAGACAGGCTTAACTCTTGAAATACATACAGGGCGGGGCGCATGCGCGGCGCGATCTGAGATGGCCGCCTGATCTCCGAGCTCCCGTCCTAGTCCCTGCGCCGCTACGGATAGCAAACGGCAGTGCAGCTCGAGACCGTCAACAACGGTGGGGTGAGAACCCAGAGTGTCAGCGGAGCAAATCTATGGGCGGCAAGCGCCGTTCCGGGCGAAAGCAGAGCCGAGCACTGGACCATTACTTTCTGAGGCCTAACCCTCCCTCACAAGCCGAGCACTCCAAGATGGCGTCTAAAGCATCCAAGACGGACCCAGCGGCTGAATACATTACGAAAGAGGTACTAGAGGGGTGTTTAGCAGACCTGCACAAAAGGGTGTCACAATCTATAAAGGACACACTAACATCAGCTTTATCTGACATCAGATCTGATATTTCTATCGCGCTATCGCGCACTTCCACCCTTGAGCAAGATGGAAGCTCTCTGCAAAGCAGGTGCACATACCTCGAGGAGGAAAACGCTAGACTGACGGACTCAGTGGCGGCCCTGCAAAGATCTCAAGAGGATAGTGAGAATAGAGATCGTAGACAGATCTTACGTTTTAGAGGAGTTCCTGACTCAGTTCGCCCTGCAGACATCAAGCAGTATCTAACTAATCTCTGTGAGACTATTTCACCAGAAACTCCAAAAGAGATGTGGCGTTTTGACAGGGCTCATCGTGCAATAGGCCCCAGACCCACTGGGGCTCCACTCCTCCGTGACATTATTGCACGCTTTCATTTCTATGAGGCCAAAGAGTCTATAGTAATGGCAACCAGGAATACGATCTCCTACAACTATCAGGGTACGGAAATACAAATCCTAAACGATATTTCTCCCATCACTTTAGCAAAACGGAAGAAACTCAGACCTGTCACTTGGCTGTTACGGGAAAAGAGAATCCCTTATAGGTGGGGCTATCCCTTTTAAACTGATTGCCACTAAAGAGGGAGTGGTACACGCAATCTCAGACCCAGAAGATTCTGGAGATCTTTTAAAAGGTCTGGGCCTCCGTCTTCCAACTCCGGAGCCCTCTCCCACCAAAGACTCAGATACCACACACTTCCCAAATCCTCAATCCCGATCTCCTATTAAAGAGCAGGATGACTGAACTAGGGTGCCATTTCTGTGACTTTTACAAGATCTGTGGAATGCAGGGACAGGGGGGATTCGCTTGTTGATCGGATACGGCCGGTCGGGCAGTGTATGTTTCCCCTTTCGTGGTGTGAAGAGTCACACCCAATCTGAGTTTATGTTAAAATCGGGTAAAGGAAAACTTAAACCTATTTTGCTTTACCTATTTACATTATATACTGAGGTGCTTACAGGTAGTTATTTTCTTAGCTATCAGTATGCAATTTGTTCTTTGTTCTCTCTCTATTCCTCTTTCTTTTCTTTCATCTATTCTTCCTCCCTCAGAGTCGGGGACTCAGTTAGTCGTTAAGGAAACTTTGGGAGTGGGTAGTTCTGGGGATCTTGTGCTATATCAGTCAAGCAGCCTAATTTGGGACGATCATGGTTAAATTCTTAACATTAAATGTTAAGGGACTCAATTCAATCAGAAAGCGTTACTTGGCTATACGAGATTTGGAAAGATCAAAAGCAGACTTTATTTTTATGCAAGATACAAGGTTCTCTAGTCTCAAGCCAGGCTTTCTGAAGAGCAAATCATATTCTGTGACGTATCTAGCCAGTTCACAGTCCAAAAAAGCAGGAGTAGCCATTATAATTCGCCATTCTTGTCCCTTTTTAGTGACTGATGTTTGTAAGGATCCCCAGCTACCTGATTATACGTGTTTCACTACATGGTATTGACATGATTGTTGCAACTATTTACGCTCCAAACGAACACCAAACACCATTCCTAGACAAAGTATTCTCTAAAATCTCAAATATGGGCTGTGCTAATATTGTAATTGGCGGGGATTTTAACATGATTTTTTCTCCTATGGATCGGAAAGCTGTCTCTCGTCCGCTCAATTTTAAAGCTATATGTTCTGTTTCTCGTAGATTCAGGGATCTCTTAAGGCAATATGGCCTTCTCGATGCTTGGAGCATACAGCATCCTCTCGAACACGATTACACCTTTTATTCACATAATCATGGTACGTTTACTAGAATCGACCATATTTTTATTTCCCCTCCTCTTCTTTCCTGCTTAACAGACTCTCATATAGGACACGTCATGGTCTGACCACGCCCCCATTGATATCATTCTAAATTTGACCCATTCTCCCTATATCCCTTCAGTCTGGAGATTAAACGATAGCATACTTATAAATGAAGAAGTGGTAGAGGATATTACACAAACACTGCAGGAGTTTTTTTCTATCAATGAAGGTTCGGTTACCAGTAAAGCAACTATCTGGAAAGCTCACAAGGCCACTATAAGGGGTAAATTCATTTCATTATTGTCCAGGCGTAAGAAGGAATTTAACTCTCGGCTCTCTGTCTTATATAGCAAACTAATCCAAGAAGAGGAACAGTTTAAAAAATCCCCAACCTCTGCAAGGTATAGCCTCCTTGAGAGCATTCGTAAATCAATTTCAGACCTTCATTTTACTAAAATTGAAAGAGCTATATCCTTTACCAGACAATTATTCTATGAAAGAGGGAATAAAGCACACACAATCTTGGCCAAGAAGTTGAGGGGGATGAGAGCCAGAAATACGTTTTTTGCATTAAAGGACAAAAAAGGGAATATGAAGTATGATCTAAGGGAAATAGCTTCCATATTTAAATCATATTTTTCAGCTCTATATAACCTACAGCAAGATAAGAGCACACCCCAGCCTAGTTTAGCCCAGATAAATAACTATTTAAAAAGTTGCGGGTTATCTAGACTCTCCAAGTCAGGCGGCTTCATTAAATGCTCAGATTACATTGGAAGAAGTCACTGAAACCGCATAAGGCACCTGGTCCGGATGGTTTTACGGTGGCATACTATAAAAAATTTGCTGATCTTTTACTCCCTAAACTAACAGATTTATTCAATGCCTTTACTGATCAAGAGCGGATTCCGAGCTCTATGCTGCGTTCTCATATGGTGGTGATACCCAAACCTGAGCGTGATCCCTCCGACTGTAAGAACTACAGACCAATATCTCTTATAAATACGGACCTCAAGTTATTTTCCAAACTTTTAGCAAACCGATTATCAGTACTCATGCCATCGTTGATCCATCTGGACCAGGTGGGATTCATTACAGGGCGATAGGCTGGAGACAGCATTAGACGTACATTAAATATTATTGATTATATTAATCATCATAAAATTCAGTCACTTATATTAAGTTTAGATGCTGAAAAAGCGTTTGACCACTTAAACTGGTCCTTTTTGTTTCAGTCTCTGACTTTTATGGGGATCTCAGGTAACTTTTTTCATACCCTACAAAAATGATATCTTAATCCATTAGTAGCACTTAAAATTCCATATACAGATCCCAATAATTATTTCTCCATTTCTAATGGAACACGTCAGGGCTGTCCCTTGTCCCCCTTGCTATTTGCGCTTTCTATTGAGCCTCTGGCGGCTAGGATAAGGGGCAGCCATGATATCAGAGGTATCTCTATTGGGGATCAGGAATATAAAATCTCGTTGTTTGCGGACGACGTGTTATTGACAGTGAGTAATCCGCTAATCTCCCTGGCATCTTTGAAATCAGAACTTGAACTGTTTGGATCTTTCTCTAATTATAAGATTAATGATTCTAAAACAGAAGTTCTTTCTTTAAATATTCCTGACCACCAAGTTTCCTCCATTATGATGGGATATCCTTATAGACTACAGCAGTCCTCTTTGAAATATCTAGGCATAAACATACCTAAATACACCTCTCCAATAGTCCAGTATAACATTACTCCCATGATTTCTAAATTGATGGTAGATCCAGCTAATTGGGAAAACTACCCAATTTCATGGTTCGGCCGTATGGTCTCATTTGAAATGAACTCCCTTCCAAAGTTACTATACCTAATGTCTGTCATGCCATTAAATATACCCAAACATGCTTTTCTCCCTCTACAGTGTAAGCTCTTCCAATTTATTTGGCACCATAGACCACCCAGGATAGCAAAATCAGTATTAATGCTCCAGCGTCAACATGGGGGACTTTCGGTTCCAAATCTTTACAATTATTATGTAGCCTGTCAACTACGTCAGATGCTAGCCTGGACTTCTAAATCCCCACATGCCTCTTGGTCACAAATGTAATTTCATCATTTTTCACCATGGCACCCTAGTTCTGCTCTTTAGACTAGTTCTAAAACAATACCACAATCAGCAAAAATATTTTCTTCCATAACAAATAACCTACATCTATGGAAACTACTTAGGAGAAAAATGGACCTGCTCCCACAGAACTCAATTCTACGTCCTGTATTAGGGTCTCCTGATTTTGTTCCTGGCTTAACCACTTCAGGACCACAGTCTTTTCGCCCCTTAAGGACCAGAGCCTTTTTCTCCATTCAGACCACTGCAGCTTTCACGGTTTATTGCTCGGTCATACAACCTACCACCTAAAGGAATTTTACCTCCTTTTCTTGTCACTAATACAGCTTTCTTTTGCTGCTATTTGATTGCTGCTGCGAGTTTTAGTTTTTATTATATTCATCAAAAAATACATGAATTTTGGCAAAAAATGACTTTTTTAACTTGCTGTGCTGACATTTTTCAAATAAAGTAAAATTTCCTATACATTTGAGCGCGAAAGTTATTCTGCTACATGTCTTTGATAAAAAAAAAACCATTCAGTGTATATTTATTGGATTGGGTAAAAGTTATAGCGTTTACAAACTATGGTGCCAAAAGTGAATTTTCCCATTTTCAAGCATCTCTGACTTTTCTGCGCACCTGTCAGGTTTCATGAGGGGCTAAAATTCCAGGATACTACAAATACCCCCCAAAATGTCCCCATTTTGGAAAGAAGACATCCCAAAGTATTCAGTGAGAGGCATGGTGAGTTCATAGAAGATTTTATTTTTTGTCACAAGTTAGCGGAAAATGACACTTTCTGACAAAAAAAAGAAAAAAAAAAGTTTCCATTTCTTCTAACTTGCGACAAAAAAAAAATTTAATCTGCCACGGACTCACTATGCTCCTCTCTGAATACCTTGAAGTGTCTACTTTCCAAAATGGGGTTATTTGTGGGGTGTGTTCACTGTCCTGGCATTTTGGGGGGTGCCTAATTGTAAGCACCCCTGTAAAGCCTAAAGATGCTCATTGGACTTTTGGCCCCTTAGCGCAGTTAGGCTGCAAAAAAGTGCCACACATGTGGTATTGCCGTACTCAGGAGAAGTAGTATAATGTGTTTTGGGGTGTATTTTTACACATACCCATGCTGGGTGGGAGAAATAACTCCGTAAATGACAATTGTTTTATTTTTTTTTACACACAATTGTCTATTTATAGAGATATTTCTCCCACTCAGCATGGGTATGTGGAAAAATACACCCCAAAACACATTATACTACTTCTCCTGAGTACGGCGATACCACATGTGTGGCACTTTTTTGCACCCTAACTGCGCTAAGGGGCCCAAAGTTCAATGAGTACCTTTAGGATTTCACAGGTCATTTTGCGACATTTGGTTTCAAGACTACTCCTCACGGTTTAGGGCCCCTAAAATGCCAGGACAGTATAGGAACCCCACAAATTACCCCATTTTAGAAAGAAGACACCCCAAGGTATTCTGTTAGGAGTATGGTGAGTTCATAAAAGATTTTTTTTTGTCACAAGTTAGCGGAAAATGACACTTTGTGAAAAAAAAAAAACCAATACATATCAATTTCCGCTAACTTGTGACAAAAAATAAAATCTTCTATGAACTCATCATACACCTAACAGAATACCTTGGGGTGTCTTCTTTCTAAAATGGGGTCACTTGTGGGGTTCCTATACTGCCCTGGCATTTTAGGGGCCCTAAACCGTGAGGAGTAGTCTTGAACCCAAATGTCTCAAAATGACCTGTGAAATCCTAAAGGTACTCATTGGACTTTGGGCCCCTTAGCACAGTTAGGCTGCAAAAAAGTGTCACACATGTGGTATCGCCGTACTCAGAAGAAGTAGTATAATGTGTTTTGTGGTGTATTTTTACATATAACCATGCTGGGTGGGAGAAATATCTCTGTAAATGACACATTTTTGATTTTTTTTTACACACAATTGTCCATTTACAGAGAGATTTCTCCCACCCAGCATGGGTATGTGTAAAAATACACCACAAAACACATTATACTACTTCTCCTGAGTATGGCGATACCACATGTGTGACACTTTTTTGCAGCCTAGGTGCGCTAAGGGGCCCAACGTCCTATTCACAGGTCATTTTGAGGCATTTGTTTTCTAGACTACTCCTCACGGTTTAGGGCCACTAAAATGCCAGGGCAGTATAGGAACCCCACAAGTGACCCCATTTTAGAAAGAAGACACCCCAAGGTATTCCGTTAGGGGTATGGTGAGTTCATAGAAGATTTTATTTTTTGTCACAAGTTAGTGAAAAATGACACTTTGTGAAAAAACAATAAAAATCTAATTTCCGCTAACTTTTGACAAAAAATAAAATCTTCTATGAACTCGTCATACACCTAACAGAATACCTTGGGGTGTCTTCTTTCTAAAATGGGGTCACTTGTGGGGTTCCTATACTGCCCTGGCATTTTACGGGCCCAAAACTGAGAGTAGTCTGGAAACCAAATTTCTCAAAATGACTGATCAGGGGTATAAGCATCTGCAAATTTTGATGACAGGTGGTCTATGAGGGGGCAAATTTTGTGGAACCGGTCATAAGCAGGGTGGCCTCTTAGATAACAAGTTGTATTGGGCCTGATCTGATGGATAGGAGTGCTAGGGGGGTGACAGGAGGTGATTGATGGGTGTCTCAGGGGGCGGTTAGAGGGGAAAATGGATGCAATCAATGCACTGGGGAGGTGATCGGAAGGGGGTCTGAGGGGGACCTGAGGGTTTGGCCGAGTGATCAGGAGCCCACACGGGGCAAATTAGGGGCTGATCTGATGGGTAGGTGTGCTAGGGGGTGACAGGAGGTGATTGATGGGTGTCTCAAGGTGTGATTAGAGGGGGGAAATAGATGCAAGCAAAGCACTAGCGAGGTGATTAGGGCTGGGGTCTGAGGACGTTCTGAGGTGTGGGCGGGTGATTGGGTGCCCGCAAGGGGCAGATTAGGGTCTAATCTGATGGGTAACCGTGACAGGTGGTGATAGGGGGTGATTGATGGGTAATTAGTGGGTGTTTAGAGGAGAGAAGAGATGTAAACACTGCACTTGGGAGGTGATCTGATGTCGGATCTGCGGGCGATCTATTGGTGTGGGTGGGTGATCAGATTGCCCGCAAGGGGCAGGTTAGGGGCTGATTGATGGGTGGCAGTGACAGGGGGTGATTGATGGGTGGCAGTGACAGGGGGTGATTGATAGGTGATCAGTGGGTTAGTACAGGGAATAACAGATGTAAATATTGCACTGGCGAATTGATAAGGGGGGGGGTCTGAGGGCAATCTGAGCGTGTGGGCGGGTGATTGGGTGCCCGCAAGGGGTAGATTAGGGTCTAATCTGATGGGTAACAGTGACAGGTGGTGATAGGGGGTGATTGATAGGTGATTGATGGGTAATTAGTGGGTGTTTGGAGGAGAGAATAGATGTAAACAATGGATTTGGGAGATGATCTGATGTCGGATCTGCGGGCGATCTATTAGTGTGGGTGGGTGATCAGATTGCCCGCAAGGGGCAGGTTAGGGGCTGATTGATGGGTAGCAGTGACAGGGGGTGATTGACTGGTGATTGACTGGTGATTGACGGGTGATTGACAGGTGATCAGGGGGGATAGATGCATACAGTACACAGGGGGGTCTGGGGGGGGCTGGGGAGAATCTGAGGGGTGGGGGGTGATCAGGAGGGGGCAGTGGGCGGGGGGGGGGGGGATAAAAAAAAAATAGCGTTGACAGATAGTGACAGGGAGTGATTGATGGGTGATTAGGGGGGTGACTGGGTGCAAACAGTGGTCTGGGGGGTGGGCAGGGTGGGGTCTGAGGGGTGCTGTGGGCGATCAGGGGGCAGGGGGGGGGGAAATCAGTGTGCTTGGGTGCAGACTAGGGTGGCTGCAGCCTGCCCTGGTGGTCCCTCGGACACTGGGACCACCAGGGCAGGAGGCAGCCAGTATAATAGGCTTTGTATACATTACAAAGCCTATTATACAATGTAAATGCGGCGATCCGGGTGCTAGTAACCCGCCGGCGCTTCCGAACGGCCGGCGGGTTACTACGAGCGGTGGGCGGAGCCAGTCCCCGGCGGCTGATCGCGTCACGAATGACGCGATCGCCGCATAGCCACTCCCGCAGCCGCCACCGCCGATGGGCGTATTGCGGTCGTTTGGGCCCAGTCTTTGCCGCCGCCCATCGGCTGGGGGCGGTCGGCAAGTGGTTAAGTTATTCCAACTTTTCTGGATGGCACCTTCATCACATTCGGTTCATTGAGGATCTACTGGACTCTTACGACAACAGATTGCTATCATTTGATGCTCTAAAAGAAAAATTTCATTTTGATAACTCTCAATTTCTCCAGTTTATGCAAATCAGGAACTTTCTACGTTCATTATCATCATCCCTGACTTTTCCTAAGCAGTCAGAACTTGAGTGTATCTGGGAGATGGGTCCTCAACAAAAAGGACTAATCTTATTACTATATTCTTGGGTAAATGATCCAACCCGTTGCAATTCTAGTCTTAAGCACAAATATATGACTTACTGGGAGGAGGCATGTGGTATTGAGATAACACAGGACTCATGGTCTAGGTCTAAGATATGGGTTAATGCAGCCAAGACTTCTATTTGTGTAACAACAAAGGAAAAATTTATAAGATCATGATGTTATGGTACAGGACCCCCGAGCGCCTTCATAAGTGGTTCCCCGAGGTTTCCCCACTTTGTTGGAGATCTTGTGGGAGGATTGGATCATTACACCACATTTTCTGGTCCTGCTCCTACATTAGTACATTTTGGGATGAGATTCTTTCTCTTATTTTACAGCAAACAGGAATTTCGGTCCCCAAAGACCCATGGATATGCGTTTTGGCAAAACCAATGTTTAAAATTAAGGCTCATACCCAGAGGTTACTTAATCATTACCTATCAGCAGCCAGATGCTTGATTTCTAAGCATTGGAGAGATCAAAATGCACCCACGACACAGGAGTTCTTGGCTAAATTATCCCATATATATATAGAATGGAGTTACTTACAGCTAAGGTTACAGATAAATATTATCAGTTTGATAAGGTTTGGGGAGAAACCACTTTTCATTCCTCTATTTGATAGCAACGTGACATTACTGTAGAAGTCCCCGACTCATTCTCTCATCTTCTTAACTTCTTTCTCTTTTCCTCTTCTTTTCTCTACTTCTTTCTATCTTCTAGTAGTTCTATAGATTCTTCTCTCCTCTCTTTTTCTCTAATTACCTCTAAATAAGGTTCAGCGTATTGGAGGGATTTAATTCGATAGTTATAAGTCATATTATGAGGACTGTGTTGTGTAGTTGTGTAAGTTCCCCTCACACCCAACACAGAGAGCTATATATCTGCATAATATGCTATGACATTTATCTATGTGAGATCCCTTTTATATGTAATGACTCAGATGTTGTTGTAAGTACGATAGCTTAATTTCCTCCAAAATTGTTATGTACCGTTAACTTTTTTCTATTAATCTTAATAAAAACTTTAAATATAAAAAAAAAAGAAATACATACAGGGCGCATTTCTCAATGTTTTCTTTCTGTCCTGTGCAAGAGTTCAGATCCACTTTAACCCCCCCCCCCCGCACACACACCTATACCTAACCCTTAACCCCCCCTCCCCCCGGTGGCGCCCAATCCTTACCCACTCCCTCTCCGTATCACCTAAACCTTCTATCCTACTATCCTCCACCACAAAGCCGTGATTTCCGGTAATGCGTGAAAATGTGGGTGCCCAAAGGATCACTATGTAAAGCAGCAGGTTGCGTAGCGTGAAGACTCGGCATCCGCCGTTTCATTGGGCACCTCCATGTGCTTAAATTTCCCCAATTTGCGCAAATCATGGATTTTATATTAGGCGTCTATGGCGGCCCCCAAATGACCACCTTGGTGAAATATTAACTAGCGCGTGCATCAGGTCTTAGGGCCCGTTTCCACTAGAGTGAATCTGCATGCGTTTTCTTCATGCAGATTCGCATAACCAATTCAAGTGGATGGGACTGTTTCCACTTGTCAGGATTTGTTAGCGTATTCTGTGCAGAAAAAAATCAGCACGGCAGTGCCATCAGAATTCGCATACCGCTATGCGATTCGCATACAATGGGCTTGATTCACAGAAGTGTGCGGACTGTTAGCACGACCATTTTCGTGCGCAATCTTTATCATTTTCGCGTGAAAATTCGTGTTTGCGCGCGAAAACTATACAGATTTTGCGTTTGCGCGTGAAAACCGTTTAATTGCGTGTGAAAATTGACGATCGCGCGCAAACGTGAAAATTTGCGCGAAACCGGCCGTGCTAACAGTTAGCACTCTTTTGTGAATTAAGCCCAATGTATTTAATAGGAAAAACGCATGCGTTTTTGTCATGCATTTTTCTATGCATTTTTGCATGCGTTTTTGTGTAAAAACAATGTAAAAGGCACACCAGCATTGACCTGGTTAAAACGTTTGGCCACAACGCAAGCAAAATCGCATAGAAAAAGGCATCTGCATGCAAAATCGCACATGCGTTTTCTGCACTGGAATCGCACCGCACCAATGGAAACGTACCCTGAGTAAAGAGAGTTGTACAATCTGAAGTACGGTAATGAAAAGCAAGCATACATAACCTGAGTCAAAGTTGTGTAGCAGGTTTTAGTTTTCCTACTTTAAAGCACACGTGAACTGAGAGGGATATGGGGGCTGCCTTATTTATTTCCTTTTAAGCAATGCAAATTCCCTGCCTGTCCTGCTGGTCCTCTTCCTCTAAAGCCTCATCTACACGGTACAATTTTCCGTTAGATCAATAGATCTATTAGATAATTTCTAACCGGTCCAATTGGATTGTGATAGATTTGGCAATAGATATTGGGTACTTAGCAATGCAAAATCTATTACAAAATTGATCAGAAACCATTTGGACTCTACACACTATTCAGATCACCGGTCATTTTTTTAAATTTTTTTTTTTTTGTGTAGTTTAGCATAGAAAACATAGGCTAACTCACACGCAAGTGAGCATTAAAAAAACATATCAATAACAACAAAAAAAGAAGAAAAACAGGCACATGTCCCTTTTCTAGACACAAAACCACTGACTGAATTTCCCAATCCAGTCCCCTCCCCCCTACATTTCAGAGTATTTGGACAGCAACCAATCATTTTGATTACAGTGTATGTAATAGTAGGTATAAGGATTTTGTGTAATTCAAATAGATGATGAAGCACATTTGTCTAAATATATAAATATCAATATAAACTTAGTTTGTATCTTTATTGCTGATGCATGGTTTCCAAATTTTCTCAGATTTCTGAGGACAACCTCTAGCTATGTAGGCAGCTTTATATAAGTGTAAGGAGTCATTGACTAATTTTTTCCAGTATTGTACTGAGGGCGGATCTTCTTTTCTCCAGTTTAGTGTAATTGCTTTGTGGAAATAGTATAAGAGAAGTCCAACTAGCGTTCTTTGAGCATGGGTGTCAGCTAATTTTGTGGTGTTTCCTAATATACAGTAAAAGGGATCATTGATGGTATTTACTTTTGTAATCTATAATCGCAGACGGACTTCCAAAGGGGGGAAATCACAGGACGTTGCCACATAATATGGTCTTGATCTGCATTTGGTGCATCACAGCGCCAGCAAAGAACCTGATTAGCCGGATCATATTTAGATAGCCTTGCAGGGTTCAAATATGCCCTATGCAATATTTTAAATTGGATTGGCCTATCTCTGGTTGCTGTGAGATGGCTAAAAGGCTTGATCCAGACATCTTCCCATTCCTCGTCCTCTAGATTTGGGAGAAGGCTCAGCCAAGGCTGTGTGTGTACATATATATATGTAAGAAACAACAAGGAGTTGCAGCACACTGCTCTTTTATTTGAGCTCCACAAAGGTTATACAGGCAAACAGTTTCGGCTGTCCCCAGCCTTTTTCAATGCCAAATGTTAATTGTAACTCATTGCATTTATATACCCGCCCCCAACAGACAGATAGGAAATGACATCACAATGTGAACCACCCCCAATGGGATTAACCCTCACAGTCCAAGTAGTGTTATTATCACACTTATCTGGAAAAAAGTCCATTAGTCCACAAATCTTTATCTGTATATCCAATCTTCATCTGGTATGGTGTGAATCAAACATCAAAAACAAAAACAAAAAATGTACCTAGGAAGGGAGAGATTACAGAAATAAGTGCAAGTCAAAATCTTTATTCAAACCTTTAGGGAACAGAGTTCCCAATTTATCAATCCACATGACCTCACGTCTCTTTAGGAGGAGAATGCGATCTCCCCCCCGTCTTTGTTTAGGTATATGGTCAATAATCATGAACTTAAGGTCACTATCCCTGTGCCCCATTTGTCTCCAATGTTTGGAGACCGGTAAATCAGATGTCACTGATCTGACAGAGCTCCTATGTTGTGCTATGCGATCACGGACATATATATATGTATGTATGGATAGATAGATAGATAGATAGTAATGTGGGGTTCTGTTATTAAGAATATTTTGATATATTACCGATAGCCGTGCTGTGAGGCTGTGTTTACATCTGTAGTGTCAGTCTCAGCTACTCCCCTGCCTCCTGCATAGCTCCGGTCCCTGCCCCTGTCCCTTCCCTCCAATCAGCAGGGAGGGAAGGGATGCAGGCTGGGACTGGAGTTCTGCAGGAGGCGGGGAGAGCAGCAGACTGACACTATAGAGATAAACAGAGCCAGCTCTGACAAGCTGTTTGTCAGCAGCGTGGCTGTGATTTATGAGGGATTGCAGAGTGCAGGGGGACCTTAGGGGGGTTTGGGATAGCAAAAGAGGCTGGGCTGTATAGGCAGATCCAGCCTCTGTATGCAGATATTCTTCAAACCCACCTCGGGTTCTCTTTAAGGTTTTCATTAAGATTTCTTCAAATTCTGAGATATTCAGGCGAACTGGCACCTTAGCAAATTTTTCTTTAAGGGAATCAAATTGTATGAGGGAACTGGCATGTATGTGTGTCAACTCCTTGGAAATCCATATTATAGGGTCTGGGATAGAGAAAAAATGAGGTAACTTTGGATTATTCCAGAGAGGAACTTTGGGGGAGAGTTAGTTTTGAGGTAGGCAATTCCAACTATGTATTAAGTCCCATGCTTTAACCCTCCCTGGTGGTACGCAGTTTCAATGTCTGCGTCCGCGGGAGGATTTTTGTCAATAAAATGTTATTTATAGTCTTCAGCTAGCACTTCGCTAGCTAAGTATGCCCCCCAATTGCCTCCGGTCCCCTCTGATCGCCCCGATCGCTGCCGGTAACATTTACCCGTCCGCGATCCCGCGAGAGCCACAGCTTCTCCATGCAGTTTTACTGTCACTATGGCGATGATCGGTCATGAAGTCAAGCGCAGTTCCGATCCTCCCCATAGCGAAGCCGGGAGCTGATTGGGAACATTGCATCCAGTATCATAGAAGCGTTGGATGGATCTCGAGTCAGCCACCAAATTCCAGTTACAAGTCCACAGGCTAAAAAATATTTAACCACTTAAGCCCTCGGTCGTTTTCACTTTATGCATCTGAGCAATGTTCACCTCCCATTTATTAGCCTATAACTTTATCACTGCTTATCACAATGAACTGATCTATATCTTGTTTTTTCCGCCACCAATTAGGCTTTCTTTGGGTGGTACATTTTGCTAAGAGCTACCCTACTGTAAATACATTTCAACAGTAAGAATAAGAAAAAAACTGAAACATTTATTATTTCTCAGTTTTCAGCTATTATGGTTTTAAAATAATACATGCCTCCATAATTTAAAACCCACGTATTGTATTTGCCCATTTGTCCCGGTTATTTCACCGTTTAAATTATGTCCCTAGCAAAATGTATAGCGACAATATTTTATTTGGAAATAAGAGCATTTTTTCCGTTTTGCATCCATCACTATTTACAAGCTTATAAAAACAAAAAAAAAATAGAAATATTTCATCTTTACATAGATATTTAAAAAGTTTAGACCCTTGGGTAAATATTTTTTTTTTTTTTATTATTGTAATGTTTTTTTTTTTTTTTTTTTTATTAAACATTTTATGTGGGTATTTTTGGGAGGGTGGGATGTAAATAGTATTTGTTTGGGGTAAATATATGTGTATGTTTATTTTTTTTTACATTTAGATGTAGTTTTACTTTTTGGCTACAAGATTGCAACCTTGAGTTTGTTTACATGACGTCACTCTAAGCGTACAATGTACGCTTAGAGGGACATGCGAGGCAGAAAAAGCGAAGCTTCCGAGAGAAGCAGTCGCTTTTTCTGCGTGGGAGAGGAATCAGTGATCGGGCACCATGGCCCAATTCATTGATTCCTGGGCTAATGATCCGCGGCCGGGAGCGCACATGTCCTCCTTGATGTAGTTCTACGTCAAGGAGGACAACGTGGTTAAAGAGATCTAGGAAAGCCAGTCCTCCCTCTGTCCATGGCCTCTGAAGCTTCCTCAAAGTTAACCAGAGACTAAGCACCCTCATGTATTTTACCATATATATCAGTGGGAACATTAGAGAAAACACCTACCCTGCTCTCTGTTTCATTCTTCACTGTTCAGCCTGCTTGTTACCAGCCCTGATAAAATCCCCAACTAAGCATTCAGGCCTAGTGCACACCGAGCAGTTTTGGTAGCGGTTTTTTAGAACCGCTTGCGGATGTGGAAACGCTTGGGTAATGTATTTCAATGAGCTGGTGCACACCAGAGCGGTAGGCGTTTTGCAGAAACGCATACTCCTGGGCTGCAGCATTTTCTTGGGATTTCAGAGGCGTTTCTGCCTCCAATGTTAAGTATAGGAAAAACACAAACCGCTTGATAAAATGCCAGATCAGAGCGGTTTTCCAGGCCTTTTTGTTACAGTAGTTGTTCACTAACAGCTTTACTGTTAAAGTATCTGTAATCTACTACACAAAAAAAGCTACGCAAAACGCTAGCAAAACGCGTCATGATAATAAGAAAAAAAAACTCTTCAAAAACCGCTAGCGTTTTGCGTATCTGCTAGTGGTTTTTGGTGTGCACTAGGCCTTAGTCTGGTTTTGCTCAGGAATCATTATAGAAGAGTCTGTCTTCTCTGATGTCTTTTCAAGCCCAAGCCTGCCCCCTTCTGGCTCTGCTATAATGACTCGGCTATAATGATTCCTGAGCAAAGCCAGACTGAATGCTCAGTCGCAGGGGCGTAACTAGGAATCAATGAGCCCCCCTGCAAAATTTTGGATGGGGCCCCCTACTGCCAGGACAGAGCACTCGGGGATGGGTAGAGAGGTTGGGGGCTGGACGTTGTACAGAAGAGCCTGCTGCACACTGAATAGGGACTGTCAACAAATCTTTGTCTGCAAAACGTCTTATGATTCCTTATCAGTGGATGAGCAGATGCAGTCATTAGAACAATTGTGCAGAGAGAAGAAAGTTGTTTTGTTTTTTTTCTCTCTCCTTGCCCTTAGTTGTCAGTCTCTCAGGACAGGGCCTCCTGTGGCTTTCGGGCCCCCTGCGGCTGCATCCCTTGCAGGGTCCATTGTTACGCCCCTGCTCATTCGAGGATTTTATCAGGGCTAAAAGCAAGCAGGCTGAGCAGTGAATAATAAAACAGAGAGCAGTGTAGATATTTTCTCTAATGTTCCCATTGATATATATGGTAAAATACACGAGGATGCTTCATCTCTGGTTCACTTTAAGCTAATTTTAGGGTTTTTATTATGCCAAATAAAGCTTGCGAGAATTGAATTTAGTTGTGTAAAAAATTTGCAAGGTATCCATATGGGTCAATTTCTGAAGAGCTATAAATATTTTGGGAGAAGTTTCATTTTAATCAGATTGATTCTTCCTACCAGAGAGTGAGGGAGACACTGCCAACCCGAAAGCTTTTGGTTAGTGTATTGGAGCAAAGGAACTAAGTTGTCTTTGAGGAAGTTTTCTGTGTTATTAGAAATCCAGATTCCCAAATATTTTGTTATTGTGATTATTTCCATCGGGGCATGATGTATGGAGGTGGAGTTCAGGAGAAGGAGTTTTGATTTTGACCAGTTTACACCAAGGCCTGTGAAAGTGGCAAATGTAGAAAAGATCTCTAGGGCACCTGTGATAGTCGTTTAGGATTGCTAGATACATTTCTAGGTCATCAGCATATAGGGATACCCTCTCCTCCAACCCTCCAACAGAAAATCCACGAGGAGCTTTGCCTTAGGGCTGTTGCTATTAGTTCCATAGCTAATGCAAAGAGGGCTGGAGAGAGAGGGTACCCTGTCTGGTACCTCGAAATAAGCTGATTTGGCCAGATAGCTCAGACCCTATTTTAATTTAGGTTAAAGGAGATTTGTGTTATGATCGCTGCTGCAGCAGGTATTGCTGGCAGTAGTAGTGCTGCTGAGGCAGTTCTGATCTCTTTCCATGCAAGCTGCATAGCTTTGTCTGCCTTTTCCCTGCTGTCAGCTTGTGACTGATTATCATTCACCTGTGTGGGAATCTGCATGTCTGCTCCCATTGGATGACCTCAGTATAAAGATCTGCTTCCTGCAGGGTTTCCTTGGGCTATCATAGTTTCAGTGTAAGCTAGTCTTGCTGTTGCTCAGCCCCAGACCGTGTTTCTTGTTCTAAAGATACTTTGCTGGTTTTGCATCATATATTGGTTCATTGCCCATATATACGCATACCAGCACGTTTATTATTTTCCTTGTATTCGTGTTACGTTGATACATCAGTGACGCTGATATATACGTACACGAACTGTTTATATCCTGTGTTCAGTTAGTCAGTTTTCCAGCACGTTTTGGTAGTTTGCGCGTATCGTGATCACCCGTGCTGAGTTAGTATCCTGCTCCTGGTCCTGTTTGTGGATTGCGTTCATCTCTGCGAAGAGATAGCGAATCCTTCTGAGTCCTGTTCCCTGTATT
Organism: Hyperolius riggenbachi; assembly: GCF_040937935.1. NCBI lineage: Eukaryota > Metazoa > Chordata > Amphibia > Anura > Hyperoliidae > Hyperolius > Hyperolius riggenbachi. The sequence goes on along the minus strand of NC_090653.1, from coordinate 193,115,735 downwards.
GCTCCAGTTCTAGTCAGTGCTCCTGCTTATGTCATATATCGGTTCATTGCCGATATATACATATGTTAGTCAGACGTTACAAATAGTTTCATTGATAGCTGTAATTGTAATACGCTAGGAAAACATACTTATTGTATATTTATCTGTGTTACGTTCATCTATCTTGATCCTGCTATTTCCTGACTATCCTGTCCTGTCTTTGTGAGGCACGCCATCGCTGCAAACGCATTGGCTGCCTCATTCCAGTCTGTCTTGTTGTGGACGCTTGCTGTCACTAAGTAGTGGCTAGTTAAGCAAGCGTTCATTCTGTCTACCTGTCCTGATCTCCTCAGTTCTGGTTTATGCGCTCAGCGCTACTTTGCGCTGAGACGTTATCACGAAAGTATTGTTTGTGGCTGTTCGGATCTGCACCGGCTCTGTGCGCCACAATCTCCTATTGGAGTCAGTCCTCTCCTCCACTAAACTGGGGATATCCTGATTCCTTGTGCTGGTGTGTGTACCCCCTTCACGTCAGCTTATGCATCGTGTGCTGACCGTGGAGAATACACCTCCAAGCGTAACAATTTGTAAATAGTTTGAATCCAAGAGATGAGTTTTGTACCAAACCCCATTTTTTTAAGTGTAGCCCATAAATATGGCCATTATCACCGGTTAATCTGATGGAAAATTATACCGTGTAGATGAGGCTTAAAGTGTAACTGTTGAGCATAAAATAAAAAAAATCAATTCTTTATTTTCATCTGGTAAGCAATTAATAAGGATGCTAACCAGGCAATCCAAAAGTTAAAATCACTATTACCGTATTTCGCGCTGTATAAGACGCTCCGTAATATAAGACGCACCCAGGTTTAGAGGGCAAAAAACAGGGAAAAATAAAAATAAACTAAACCTGGTGCGTCCATATTTCAGGAGTGTCTTGTACATGCCCTCCCTCAAATGCTGTTCTCCTGTGTACCTCATGTGCCCTCTTATCTTGTCTCCTCCCTGTGTCCTCTGGTATCCCCCCCCCCCGTGCCCTCTGGTCCCCTCCCCTGTGATCTGTGGTTGCCCCCCTGTGCCCTGTGGTCGCCCTCCTGTGTCCTCTGGTCCCCCCTGTGCCCTGTGGTTGCCCCCCTGTGTCCTCTTGCCCCCCTGTGCCCTGTGGTCTCCCCTTGTGCCCTGTGGTTGCGCTCCTGTGTCCTCTGGTCCCCCTGTGCCCTGTGGTTGCCCCCTGTGTCCTCTTGCCCCACTGTACCCTGTGGTCCCCCCCCTGTGTCTTGTGGTCACCCTCCTGTGTCCTCTGGTCCCCCCTGTACCCTGTGGTCCCCCTCCTGTGTCCTCTTGCCCCCCCTGTACCCTGTGGTCCCCCCTGTGTCCTCTGGTCCCCCATGTGGTCACCCTCCTGTGTCCTCTTGTCCTCCCCTGTACCCTGTGGTCACCCCTGTGTCCTCTGGTCCCCCATGTGGTCGCCCTCCTGTGTCCTCTTGTCCCCCCCCCCCCCCGTACCCTGTGGTCCCCCTGTGTCCTCTGGTCCCCCATGTGGTCGCCCACCTGTGTCTTCTAGTCCTCCCCCTGTACCCTGTGGTGTCCTCTAGTCCCCATGTCGTCGCCCTCCTGTGTCCTCTTGTGCCCCCCCCCCTGTACCCTGTGGTCCCCCTGTGTCCTCTGGACCCCCATGTGGTCGCCCTCCTGTGTCCTCTTGTTCCCCCCCCCCCCCAGCGTCCTCATGTGTCCCCACTGGCCTTGCCTGCCCCCCCGATTCTGTCTCCGCCCCCCCCCCCCCCCAGCTTCTGTCTCCGGGTCCCTGTGCAGTTTAGCGGCATCAGCTTACCTCCTCCTTCTTGCCCGCGGCGATTGAAGACATCCGGCTTCAGTGTGCGGCTTCCGCTATTGCCGGCTTCTAATGACGCGTCATTAGAAGCCAGCACTAGAGGAAGCCGCACAATGAAGCCGGATGTCTTCAATCGCCGCGGGCAAGATGGAGGAGGTAAGCTTCTGCCGCTAAGCTGCACGGGGACCCGGAGTATGCAGGGGGGGGGCAGAGACATAAGCGGGGGGCAGGCCAGCGGGGACACATGAGGACGCTGGGGGGACACAGGCAGGGAATCCCCGATGGCGGTGGGTCGGCGGTTCGCATCGGCGGGCGTATGGAAGTCGGGGATTCCCTGCCTTTGCCGTGTAAGACACAGGGACTTTTTCTCCCCATTTTTTGGGGAGAAAAGGTGCGTCTTATACGGCGAAAAGTACAGTACTTTTTTTGTTGTTCATAAATGATCATTCCCCAGTTTACCTGACTCTTATTTGGTACACTACATTTGGTACAAAAAAAAATGAAGTTGCAGGGTATGCTGGGTTGTCCCTTTTTTTTTTTTTTTTTTTTTTGCTTCTCTACTTCCCCTCAGACTTAACTAATGCAGCTTGATTGGCTGAAGCCTCTTTCCCTCCTGTTTCCCCTCTCACACGTCTGTTCCTCTTTGACTGGCCAATATTTCTCATGCTGAGACAATGCACTTTCTATAGTGATGGGCAGGCAAATCATGCAGAGGAGAGTAAAGGAGAAAATGACATCAGGATTGGCTTCAAAATAGCCACACTCAAAATGGGAAATGCTAAGAAGGCTTTTCTTTATTTATTTATTTATTTATTTTTTTACTGTAGAAAAATCAATAAAGTCAAATCGTGGACAGTGCAATACATATGTTATGTAAGTTGAGCAAGTATTTATCTACTTATGTGTTTTTTGTTTTCTTTCTGAGATAATATGGCTGACAGCTCCTCTTTAAAACTTTTTGCCATAGACCCTGAACAATCGTGCAGATCAGATCTTTCTGATTGACTGGATAAGCCATGGCATTGTTTTACAGGTGTGAGATTCAGACACTACTGCAGCCAAGCAGATTAGAAGGACAGCCAGGCAACTGGTATTGTTTAAAAGAAAATCAATATGGCTGCCTCCAGTTCAGGTGTACTTTTAGGAGTGCATAATGAACATTTTTTTTTCTTTGCATGTCTTTTTATCTTAATTTATAGACATAGAGAAATAAATAGTACATTTCTATTTGTAAATGCGTAACAATCATTCCCCTGTGACATATCTATATGCTAATTTATTTTTTATTTACGCTGTCTTTAGGGTTTCAGTGTGTCACCTCTATCATCCCAATGCAAAATAGACTCTGAGGTATCAGCTCCGTCTCTTCTTGGTGATATCAAAATGGAGCCACCTGAGCAACTTCTAGACGGCGACTGCAGCTTGCCACAAGCAGAACCAGTTGACTTATCCCTGCACAAGTTGAAAGCACCAGTTCACCAGTCTTTGAGCTTGCCATCTATAGCATCTACATCAATAAGCACATCTCTTTCAGCTCATCCTTCAGTGGTCTCACTGCCTGGCCTTGGTTCTGCCATTCCAGCAGTTCTCTCTCCAGGTTCTATCTTGGCATCTACACAAAACAGTGGTGGACAACAGATTCTTCATGTCATCCACACTATTCCTTCTGTTCATTTACCTAGTAAAATGGGCAGTCTGCAGACCATTCCTGTTGTAGTACAGTCTCTTCCTGTAGTATACACAACACTACCTGCAGATGGAGTTACAGCAGCTATTACTGTGCCACTAATAGGAGCCGATGGAAAAAACACAGGTGAACATTTATATGTTAGTGTATTAATGACATTTGCTGTGTTTCTTTGTTAAAAGTGAAGAAACAATTTATGCTTTAACAGTAGTGGCAAAGTGGTAATTGTTTAACTACTTAAGCCTATTGGACATAGCTGCTAAGTCCAAAAGGCTGCCGCGGCTGGTCGTGCGCGCTTCCACCGCCGCCCATTAGCCCGGAGATCAATGACTGGAACACAGTACATTCATTGATCTAAGTCACCGTTAGAACGATCACAGGCTTCTATGAGAAGCCGTGATCCTTCTAAGTTACACATCACAAATGTAATGTGTGTGCTGTGGTGTGGAGGATACAGATCGGCACTAGCCTTTGCAGCGTCATTGATGACGTGGCTGCGCCGACCTGAGCCTCCTACCATTGGCTTTCCTTCTTTTTTCCCCTCCTCTTCGGAGGGGTGGGCACAAGCAGGACAAATGGAAGTGCGTCTCACCTTTGACGCATATATTGAGCTGTTTACTAACACTCAGCGTGCACCAGCTTTGGCAGAAGCTAGGAATCCCTCTGCAAAACGGTTGACAGGCTGTGCACCACAGGCACCCACTGCAACCTACACTATTCCAGTGCAGCAGCATCTCGTTACAGCGCAGATAAGTTACAATTAGTAACATCACTAAGTTGTCTTCATATTGGACTTTGGCCTTGATGCTTAGCTGCATGCTGTCTGCTTTGCATTCATTAAACTGCATAGTGCTGAATTTCTGCCTCTTGTTGTATTTTAAGTTACACATCCCCTCCTCACATCCTGTAAGCATACATAGTACGCTTACAGAAGGCCCCCCCCCCCCCCAAAAAAAAAAAAAGCTGAGGCCATCTTGTGGCCAAATGGTAAAATTACACTTACATAATTTTTTTAAATAAACATAATCACACTTACATTTATAATTAACAAATTACTTCCTGCATTCTCCTAAAATCCCACCCCAATAAAACTTTTAACAAAAATAAAAAAAAAATTGCAATAAAAAAAGCAAAACATAAATAGTTACCTTAGGGTCTGAACTTTTTTTTAATATGTATGTCAAGAGGGTATATTACTATTTTTTAACCACTTTACCCCCGCGCGTACGGATTTCTCCGCCCCTTTTTCCATCCTTTCACACCCAGGGACGGAGAAATCCGTACTTTGCGCACTCCCGCCGCTGTCCGCGCTCCCGCTCGTAAACACGCCGCCCGCCGCTAGTAAACACGCCGCCGCCCGCTCGCCCGGAGATCAACGAACGGTAAAATCCATTCCCGTTCGTTGATCTAAGCCCCGCAATGATCTGCTGCCGCTCGGCTGAGCAGCGCGATCATTGTGAAAAAATAACAAAGTCCCAGCCTCTTTCTACTTCCTGCAAGCGTCCGGAAGGACGCTTGCAGGTCGCATGAAACAAATTGGTAATGTTGTGGCCAAATAGTAAAACTACACCCTAACCATTTTTTACACACAAATAAACTTGTTTTACACAAAAAATTAACTCCTTACCTCCCACACTCCCCAATTTTTTTTTTTTTTTGTAATTAAAAAAAAAATAAAAAATTTACAATTTAAAAAAATACATAAATAGTTACCTTAGGGACTGAACTTTTTAAATATTTATGTCAAGAGGGTATAACACTGTTACTTTATAAACTATGGGCTTGTAATTAGGGATGGACGCAAAACTGAAAAAAATGCACCTTTATTTCCAACTAAAATATTGGCGGCAAACATTGTGATAGGGACATAATTTAAACGGTTTTATAACCGGGATAAATAGGCATATACATTTAATGGGTTTTAATTACAGTAGCATGCATTATTTAAAAACTATAAAGGCCGAAAACTGAAAAATAATAAAATTTTTTCCCACATTTTTTCCTATTTTCCCATTAAAACACATTTAGAATAAAATTATTCTTGGCATAATGTCCCACCTAAAGAAAGCCTAATTGGTGGCGAAAAAAACAAGATATAGTTCATTTCATTGCGATAAGTAATGATAAAATTATAGACGAATGAATGGAAGGAGCGCTGCTCTGGTGGTCAGGGGGTAAAACCCCTCAGTTGGAAAGTGGTTAAATTATGAGCTTGTAAATAGTGATGGACGCAAAACTGAAAAAATGCACCTTTATTTCCAAATAAAATATTGGTGCCATACATTGTGATAGGGAAATAATTGAAATGGTGTAATAACCGGGACAGATGGGCAAATAAAAACGTGGGTTTTAGTTATGGTAGCATGTATTATTTTAAAACTATAATGGCCTAAAACTGAGAATTTTTTTTTTCCATTTTTTTCTTAATACCGCAGTTAAATTGCCTTTAGTATAAAGCATAAAATAATTCTTAGCAAAATCTACCACCCAAAGAAAGCCTAAATGGTGGGGGAAAAAAACAAGATCTAGATCATTTTGTTGTGATAAGTAGTGATAAAGTTGTTGGCAAATGAATGGGAGGCGAAAGTTGCTCGGGTGCATAAGGTGAAAAAACACTGAAGGCTGAAGTGGTTAATGAGGAATCTCCTCCCTGACCAGGACTAAAGCATCCATTAACTCCTGTACAGTCTGTGGTGCAACTGTTGGTTGGTGGATGGAGCGAGACATGATGACCCAGGTGTGGTCAGTTGGATTCAGTTCCGGGGCCCGGACAGGCCAGTCCATAGCATCAATGCCTTCATCTTGCAGGAACTGCTGACACACTCCAGCCACATGAGGTCTAGCATTTTCTTGTATTAGGAGAAAACCAGGGCTAACCGCACTAGCACAAGGTCTTTCAAAGGGCCTGAGGATCTCCTCTTGGTACCTAATGGCCGTCGGACTACCTCTGGCGAGCACAAGGAGTGCTTGTGAGGCCCCCCAAAGAAATGTCACCCCCACACCATTCCTGACTAACTGCCAAACCGGTAATGTTGGAAGATGATGCAGGAAGCAGAACATTCTCCACGGCATCTCCAGACTCAGTCACGTCTATCACATGCTCAGTGTGAGCCTGCTTTCATCTGTGAACAGCACAGGGTGCCAGTGGTGAATGTGCCAATCTTGGTGCTCTATGGCAAATGCCACACGTATTGAACGGTATGGGGGGCTATAAGCACAACCTTCACCTGTGGACATTGAGCACTCGTACCACCCTCATGGAGTCTGCCCCTGTTCCTCGTTGCCCTGTTTAACCCCCTTGGCGGTATGAAAAATACCGCCAGGGGGCAGCGCAGCAGTTTTTTTTTTATTTTATTTTTTTTTAAATCATGTAGCGAGCCCAGGGCTCGCTACATGATAGCCGCTGCTCAGCGGCATCCCCCCAGCCCCGCCGATCGCCTCCGGCGATAGGCGATCAGGAAATCCCGTTCAAAGAACGGGATTTCCTGGAGGGCTTCCCGCCATGGCGACGGGGCGGGATGACGTCAGCGACGTCGGGACGTCATTGGGAGACCCGATCCACCCCTTGTCGCTGCCTGGCACTGATTGGCCAGGCAGCGCAGGGGTCTGGGGGGGGGGGGCGCGCGCCGCACCGGATAGCGGCGATCAGGCGCGCGGCGGCGGCGATCGGGGTGCTGGCGCAGCTAGCAAAGTGCTAGCTGCGTCCTGCAAAAAAAAAAATTATGAAAATCGGCCCAGCAGGGCCTGAGCGGCACCCTCCGGCGGCTTACCCCGTGTCACACACGGGGTTACCGCTAAGGAGGTTAAAGGAAACGTCAGGCAATCTGTGGCACAGAAGAAAATGTTCTCAGTCACATAATTGAGGTTTACCCTCTTCCCAAACACAGCTCTAACTCCCATCCATATTCTGATTTATGCATAATTACAATATTTTCCAATCAACATAACTTTAGTTAGGATAAGCTAAACACATACACTCACCACATTCACATTTCCACTTTACAAGCCTAGTATTTTCAAGCCTGCTGCAGCTAATCTCATTGCTTTAATAGTGATGGCTGACATTTTGTCTCACAAATAAGGTCCTAAAACAGGAGGGGACTGAGGCTGCACTAAGCAATTATAAGGAGTGCAATAAAAATTGTAAAAAAGAAATTAGGCTGGCAAAGATCGAAGCTGAAAATCAAATCGCTAGGGATATCAAATCTAACCCAAAAAAGTTTTACAAGTACATCAACTCTAAAAAGAAAGGTTGACTGTATAGGACTCCTAAAGGATGAGGGTGGGAACTCAATGGTGGATGACCAAGGTAAGGCAGAGTTATTAAATGCTTTCTTTGCTTCTGTCTTCACAAAGGAAACAGCACTGTTGCAAATTACAGAGGCAGAAGAGTCTCAATCTTCTAACTGTAATATTAAATACTTAACGCAGGAAGAAGTGAAGGCAAGACTAAATAAATTAAAAATAGACAAGGCACCTGGCCCGGATGGCATGCATCCTCGGGTCCTAAGGGAATTAAGTTCAGTTATAGATGAACCACTTTATCTTATCTTTTGTGACTCTCTTGCAACTGGCAGAGTCCCAGTGGATTGGCGTACAGCCCGCGTTTTCCCATTATTTAAGAAGGGCAAAAAACCAGATCCAGGAAATTTATAGACATGTAAGCTTAACATCAGTTGTATGCAAACTATTTGAGGGGTTACTAAGAGATACTATACATGACTTCATAGTAGAAAATTAATCTTATTTCTCAGCATCAACATGGGTTTACTAAAGACAGTTCCTGTTTGACTAACATGCTCAGCTTTTATGAGGTAGTGGATGCTAATATGGATATTGGGAATGCTGTAGATGTGATATACTTGGACTTTGCAAAGGCCTTCGACACTGTTCCCCACAAAAGTCTGGTGCAAAAGTTGAGGATGCAAGGACTGGGGAAGAGTCTGTGTGCATGGATAGGGAACTGGCTAAAGGACAGAAAACAAAGAGTTGTGGTCAATGGATCGTACTCCAAATGGGAGACTGTTAGCAGTGGGGTCCCACAGGGGTCTGTACTGGGTCCAGTGCTCTTCAATTTATTTATTAATAACCTAGTAGATGTAGTAGTGAGCAATGTTGCTATTTTTGCAGATAATACAAAATTGTGCAGAATCATCAACTCTCAGGAAGATAGTGTCATATTGCAACAGGATCTGGATAGGATGGCTATATGGGCACATAAATGGCAGATGAAATTCAATGTTGAAAAATGTAAAGTCATGCATTTTGGTCGTACCAATGGTCTAGCACCATACAAAATAAATAGGATACAGTTGGGGACATCAAACTTAGAGAAGGACTTAGGAGTGCTCATCCAAACAACAAGTTAAATAATCGTACTCCATGCCAAGCCGCTGCAGCTAAAGTTAACAACATTTTGGGATACATTAAAAGGGAAATAAAAACTCAAGATGCTAGCATAATATTGCCCCTGTTTAACTCTCTAGTAAGGCCACATCTTGAATATGGAATTCAGTTCTGGGCACCACATTACAAAAAATATATTGCAGTTTTAGAGCAGGTGCAAAGTCGAGCAACAAAATTGATACGTGGGATGGAAGGTCTCGCTTACCAAAAAAGGTTAGATAAACTGGGTTTATTTAGTCTAGAGAAAAGACGCCTTAGAGGAGATCTAATTAACATGTATAAATACATCAGAGGGCAATATAATAGCTTGGCGGATGAGCTTTTTTGTCCCTAGGCCTTCTCAAAGGACTAGAGGACATGATCTGCGCATGGAGGAAAAACGTTTTAGCCATTTATTTAGGAAAGGGTTCTTTACAGTAAGAGTGATTAAGATGTGTAATGCATTGCCACAGGAAGTCGTTATGGCAAACTCTATACCTGCATTTAAAGGGGGCTTTCCTTGCGTTGAAAGACATCCATGGCTACAATTACTAGGTAATGCCTAATGATGTTGATCCAGGGATTTTATCTGATTGCCATCTTGAGTCGGGAAGGAATTTTTCCCTTTAGGGGCTAATTGGACCATGCCTTGTAAGGGTTTTTTCGCCTTCCTCTGGATCAACAGGGATATGTGAGGGAGCAGGCTGGAGTTGTACTTTGTACTGGTTGAACTCGATGGACGTATGTCTTTTTTCAACCAAAATAACTATGTAACTATGTAAGGTGTCATAACTTATGCCAACTCGACAAACAAACATAGTTTCTCTAAACTTAAAGTAAACCTGTAATGAAAGAAAGAAAAAGATACTTCGGGAGGGGGAAGCCTCTGGATCCTAATAAGGTTTCACCCGTCTCCCTCCGCCAGCCTAATTCAGAGTCTGCCTCCCGTGATACGGCTGCCCCCCCTGGGAGAGTTAGGAGCCGATCGCTGTCATTGGCTAACGGAGAGAGAGTCTTTGAAAAACAAAAATAAATAAATACAAACCTTTATTAAAAAACAATGTAGAGGTAGTACCCGGTTAACGAACGTGATAGGGAATGTAGGTTCGTTCTTAATTTGAATCTGTTCTTGAGTTGGAACATTGTGCCATCTCTGTCCCCTTTACCTCCTTTGTGCTCCCCTGTGCCTCCAGTGCCCCCCTCTGTGTCATCTCTGCCCTTTATACCTGTTTATACAAGTTTAAAAGCCATTTTTTCTTTGTTTCTTTTTTTTTTTTTTTTTTTATCGATTTTTTACAAAAGCTAAAAGTTCAAGTTGAAAAAAAAAAATTCGACTTGTTCCCATGGAAACACAGAATGCATGCTGTTCGTACCGGTGGGTTGTTCAGTAAGTCGGGTGTTCGTAAGTCGGGGACTACCTGTATAAAAAATAAATAAATAAACAAACATCCCAGCAGAGAGCATAGCCTACCAACAGAAAGCTCTGTTGGTGAGCAGAAAAGGGGGGGGGGGATCACTTGTGTGCTGAGTTGTGTGGCCCTGCAGCGAGCCCTTAAAGCTGCAGTGGCCTGTTTTTTAAAAAATAGCCTGGTCACTAGGGGGATTAAGCATGTGGTTCTTAAGTGGTTAAACCAAAATCTCGATCAGGGCCAAGTTGATCTTGAGATCGTCAAAGCTGCTACGGTTTTCCTACGCCACCGCTGGTACCTGCTCTGCTCATGGGTCCCCTCCTTCAGTGCGTCCCAATCCCCCTTGCTGCACCAGAGCGGAGTGACCCATTTTGAAGTGGCGGCGAGCCTTGCGTATTAACAAAGGCCGCCAGGAAGTGACATGATGTCTCTTCCTGTTACAGGCCCCGCCGTTACTGGGCGAACACTCGTTTCTTCAGTGCAGAGGGGGATCGGGACTTTCTGTAGGAAGGGCCGGGAGTAGGGCAGGTACCAGCGGTGGCGAGGGGGAGACTAGAGGGGGATCGGTCTATATTTAGGGCTTCTTCCAGCCGCTAGAAGTCACTTGTCCCTCGTTCCAGCTCCGGTCTTCTCCTAAGTCCCGCTGGCAGCCTCTGAAGTATCGCTGACACCCCCCCCCCCGCCCCAATGGGTCGGCTGTAAATGCATTAAAGGGGGGGGGGATCTGACTATATGCACTAAAGGGGAGGGTCTGCCTTTTATACACTAAAAGGGAGATCTTACTATGCACTAAAGGGGGTAGGGGATCTGCAGTTATACACTAAAGGGGGAATCTGGCTACTAAGGGGCCGAGATTTGAATACACGCACAAGTGTGCATGGTAGACATCATGGCAGCAGACAAGAATCTACGTCCCTGGGAAGAAAGTAAAGTCCTGCAGGGCGTAGATATACTGCCGCAATCGTGGAAAGTGGTTAATAAGGGATGCATGAAAAAGGGGTGCAAGGAAATTTGTGTGCCTAATTTTGACTAGTAGAATCCCAATAAAACTTACAGATATTCTACATTTCAAAAGTGCAAATTACCGTAGTAAAATATTGTTGAATAGTACCCATATTTTACTACAACTTAACCCAACGTTATTCTCACACGGAACCTTCCCTTACTGATGCCTACCCCATAAAAAGTCCCATCACCCCATGCCTACCCTTAACTGACCCCTCCTGTCAATCCACCACACTTATGATAATCTTAGGATGCCCCCATAGGCATCATTATAAATTGCAGCTATGCTGTGAAATTTGAGCCCCCGCTTTGCCTGATAATTAGCCGTGGGCACTGACATTTCACAGTCTAGCTACAATTTATAATGGCAGTGCCCAAATTTCCTGCTTCCATTTAAAGAAGCTTCTAAACACACTGTTGTGTTGGTATGCGACACAAGTGACCATACATTTTACAGTAAGACACAGAACTTATTGTTCTCTCCATTGCAAAATGGATCCCATTCACCTAGGCTGAATAGGACACAGAAATTGTTTTATAAAGCGCCAACATATTCTGTAAAATGCATGCAGCAGCGTAGTATCATAACCCACTGAAGAACAGAGCATAAGTGTGCCCATCAAACACTGCCTTCCATGAACTGCTTGATGGCGTTACATATCACACACTGCCGAAATGCACTCAGCAACACTTAAAGGGAACCTAAACTGAGAGGGATGTGGAGGTTTCCTTTTAAACAATACCAGTTGCTTGGCAGTGCTGCTGATCTCTTTGTCTGCAGTAGTGGCTGAATCACACACCTGAAACAAGCAAGCAGCTTTTTCCAGTCTGTCTTTAGTCAGAGCACCTGATCTGTATGCTTGTTGAGGGGCTGTGGCTAAAAGTCACAGGATCAGCAGGAGAGTCAGTCAACTGGTATTATTTTAAAAGGAAACCCATATCCTTCTCAGTATAGGTTCCCTTTAAGTGTGCTTAGGCCCTTAAACATTGTATTAATTGTACTCACAGACCTGCTGTAGTGGTACGTTCAGGCTATGTATGTTGTGTTATGTACGCTCAATAATGCAGACACAACCTAATGCACAACTTGCACAGTAAAAAAAATAAAAACACATGCAAGTTATTTCATTACATTGCCACATGTGCATTGACACACATTATTCAAAAGCACACTGAAAAAATTATCTGTTATAACAGAGATATAAATATGCCCATACAATTGGGAGAATCTCTTTTAAATCTCTTCCTAGAGGGAGCAAATAATCAGAATCAGAAACTTTATTTCGCCAAGCACGACTGGGTCGTGCCCGGAATTGGGCTTGGCACGTACAGGGTACTGATACACAATATAGTTACAGATACAGGACAGGACATGCAGTAGGAACAGAACTTACAGAATACAGAACATTATATAACCTTTATGCAGAGGGAGACAATGTGGCATAAGTTACAATACAAAAAAACAACCGAATGGTATGCTTGAGCTGGAGCGCCGTCTATGTGCAGAGTGCTTCAGTGCGTCATGGTATTGTGGGGTGGGGATGGGCATTCCCATGGAGAGAGTTCAGGAAGTTGACAGCCGAGGGAAAGAAGCTGTTCTTGTGTCTTGTGGTCCTGGTGCAGATGGATCGGAACCGAAGCATCCGGCTCGAGGGGAGCTGATTAAAGAAGCGGTAGCCTGGGTGCGAGGGGTCGTTTGCGATCTTTAATGCTCTGGTGTTCAGCCTGGAGTGGTAGAGGAGGTCCAGAGTGGGAAGTGATCTCCCGATGATCCTCTCCGCAGATCTGATGACCCTCTGCAGTTTGAGCCTGTCGCTGGCGGAGGAGCTGGCGTACCAGACCAGGATGGACGAGCATAGGACGGATTCGATTGTGGCTGAGTAGAAGTTTGTCAGAAGTTTTTGGGCCACACCGAACTTTTTCAGTTGCCGGAGAAAGAAAAGTCTCTGTTGGGCTTTCCTCTGTGTTGAGGCAGTGTTGGCGTTCCACCTCAGGTTGTTGGAGATAGTTGTGCCCAATAGGCGGACACTGGGGACTCTTTCTACTTCCTTGCCGTCAATGTGGATTGGAGGTGGGGTAGAGGCGCGCCTCCTGAAATCAACGATCATCTCCACCGTTTTCGCTGTGTTTAGGACCAAACCGTTCTCTCTGCACCAGCGGCATATGTTATCGACCTGGTGGCGGTACACCTTCTCATCGTTTTTGGTGATGAGACCTACAATGGTCGTGTCGTCGGCAAATTTGATTACTTTTACTGAGTCTGACGTGGACTTGCAATTGTTCGTATACAGAGAGAACAAAAACGGCGACAGGACGCAGCCTTGTGGGGCCCCTGTGTTTGTGATTCTGGGTTGTGAGGAGATGGTGCCTAACCTGACGACCTGGGACCTGTTGGTGAGGAAGTCCGTGATCCACAGGCGTAGGGTGGGGTGGACTCCTAGCGCAGCAAGATTTTCTTGAAGTATCTTAGGGCTGATGGTATTGAATGCTGAGCTGAAGTCCAGTAGGAGGATCCTGGCGTAGGAGTCTGGTCTATCCAGGTGATCATAGACGAGCTCCAAGCAGATGTTGATGGCATCATCGGTGGACCTGTTCGATCTGTACGCGAACTGGTGCGGATCCAGCAGTCCCTCTGTGGAGTGCTTGAGGAGGGGTAGCACCATGCTTTCAAAAGCTTTCATGATCACAGATGTAAGTACCACGGGCCTGAAGTTGTTGAGGTCGAGGATGCCCTGCTTTTTGGGGACAGGGATAATGGCAGACCTCTTGAAGCATGCGGGAACTTTGCCTTCCTGGAGAGACCTTGTGAAGATGGAAGAGAGGGTGGAAGCGAGCTGACGAGCACAGGTTTTCAGGCAGGCTGGTGACACTCCGTCCGGACCCGAGGCTTTCCTAGCATTTAACCTTAGCAAGTGTTTCAGTACATCAGCCTCCCTCACTGGCGGTGGGGGCGAGTGCGGGCCCAGGGCTACAAAGGCAGATTGAGGTGGTGGTTGTGGGAGTCCTGCAGGTGCTGGCTGGTTCTCGAATCTGCAGTAGAATTCACTGAGACTTTCTGCAAGCTCAGTGCTCGGTGTGGCATGCTGAGGGGGGGGGGGGGGGCTTGTAGTTGGTGGCAGCCTTCAGCCCTTTCCACACGGCTCGTGAGTCATTTGAGGAGAGGTTCTGTTCCATCTTTTCCGCGTAGCACTTTTTTGCGCACCTCAGCTCTCTGTTTAGGTCGTTTCTTGCCTTCCTGTATTCATCCTGGTTACCGGACTTATGTGCGACTTCCTTGCTGCGCCGTAGTTGTCGTAGTTTTTTTGAGAACCACGGTTTATCGTTTGGATACAGTTTGAAGGTTTTTGTTGGTATACAGGAGTTCTCGCAGAAGCTGATGTACGAGGATACATTTTCTGCCCACTCGTCCAGGTTAAGCGATTCCAGAGCCTTCCAGTCTGTGCAGTCAAAGCAGGCCTGAAGTTGTAGTTTAGCCTCACTTGACCACACTTTGGAGGACTTAGTGACCGGTTTTGAGGTTTCCAGGCGCCTTTTGTAAGTAGGTACCAGGTGGATGATGCAGTGGTCAGAAGAGCCTAGGGCTGCCCACGGTGTCGCTTTGTATGCGTCTTTCAGGGCCGTGTAGCAGTGGTCGAGGGTGTTGGCACTCCTGGTGGGGCAGGTGATGTGCTGATGGAAACGAGGCAGCTCTTTGCGGAGGTTGGCCTTGTTGAAATCCCCCAAGATAATGAACAGCGAGCCCGGGAGGGACGTCTCCCACTGCGTGATGATGTCACTGAGGTCACGCAGGGCAGCATTTACCTCTGCATCAGGAGGGATATACACACCCAAAAGGACGTAGGAGGAGAACTCCCTGGGCGAGTAGATTGGCCTGCAGTTGATGAGGAGGAGTTCAAGTTCTGGTGTGCATTTCTTGGCCAGTACAGAGGTGTTTGAGCACCAGGCGGAGCTGATGTAGAAGCAGATGCCGCCCCCTTTCTTTTTCCCAGAGAGGGTGCTGTCTCTGTCTGCTCGGATGAGGCTGAAACCTGGGAGCTGGAGGGCACTCTCAGGGATGTCGTCATGGAGCCACGTTTCAGTAAAGCAAAAGACTGGGGTGTTGTGACCGAGTTCCCTCTTGTCGCTGAGGAGTCTTAATTCATCTAGCTTGTTAGGGAGGGAGCGGACGTTTGCTAGGAGGACCGCAGGGATGGCTGACCGCAGGCCTCTCCTCTTCAGCCTCGCCCGGACGCCTGATCGACAGCCCCTGCGGCGCTGGCTAAAAGGAGGCCAGGGCGCAGAGGCAGTGATTGCCTGGACATGGCTCCAAACAGAGTTGTACAGGAGCCCATCCTCTGGGTGTACGGCTGTTATATGTTCCCATTTGAGGAGCTGTGCTCTGGAGTAGGTGGTACGAGGGGGGAGGGGTAGCATTGACGGCCTGTATGATAAGCCGGCACAGTGCAACCTGGAATGTACCACAATACTGCCGTCAGCAGAGTGGCACCGATGTAAAACAGTCCATCAGCAGTGTGACACAGATGTAAGAGGCGAGTGCACTAACAGTCCATCAGCAGCAGTGTGACACAGATGTAAGGGGCGAGTGCAATAGCAGTCCATCAGCCGTGTGACACAGATGTAGAGGCGAGTGCATAACAGTCCATCAGCAGTGCGACACAGATGTAAGGGGCATGTGCAGTAACAGTCCATCAGCCGTGTGACACAGATGTAAGAGGCGAGTGCAAACAGTCGGGTGAGTGCAATAACAGTCCGTCAGCAGTGTGACACAGATGTAACGGGCATGTACAATAACAGTCCATCAGCAGTGCGACACAGATGTGGAGGCGAATGCATAACAGTCCATCCGCAGTGTAACATGAGTTGTTACATTCATAAGAGACTAGTTATATCGGGGACACAGAAACACCTGAAAATGCTAAAAGGGGTTCTTTCGCGAAAAAAGTAGGCAGTTAAAAAATGTGACAGATGACAGGTTTGGGGCCAGTCCATCTTTTTAAGGAGGATTCTCAGGGCTTTCTTTGTTTTCAACAGCATTTTCTGAACAACAGTTTAACTGCCAAATTAGCAAGATACCAGCCGGCCTCCCTAATCACTTGCACACTATTATGTCAGTTAGATTTTGCAACTGTTGTTCAGGAAATGCTGTTGAAAACAAAGAAAGCCCAGAGAATCCCCCTTAAAAAGATGGACTGGCCCAAAACCGGTCATCTGTCACATTTTTTAACTACCTACTTTTTTTGCGAAAGAACTCCTTTAACTACCTAAGGACCTTAATGATTGAAATGTACGCCCTGTTTTGATGGCTAACGTAGATTTCAATCCGACGCCACGCAGTCTTGCCTCTTTCGTCGCTCCCGACGATCTTGTCCCTGTCTTCCTGCCGCAGCTCACTCGCTCTGTCGTTATCTCTATAACGGCAGAGTCCTGTGAGCAGGTCAGAAACTAATTTCATTGGCTCCTGACCCTGTCTATCAATGTAAGTGGCTCCCATTGGCTTACATTGATAGGCAGGGTCAGGAGCCAATGAAAGTGGCTCCTGACCACCTCACATGAACACTGCTGTCATAGAGACGGCCGAATGGGTGGCCCAGGTTCCTGACATGCATCGCTGACAACGATTGCGGCGGGTATGTGTGCGGCGGTGACAGCGATTGCGGCTGCTGTTCTTCGCTATTCCGTTGTTTCTTGTACCAATGGTCTCTGGTCCTTAAGGGTACAGAGACCACTGGTACGTAAGTGGTTAAAGGATATCTGAGGCGATACCTGAGGCTGCTAGAAGTCGCATGTCCCTCATCCCAGCTCCGGTCTTCTCCTGAGTCCCGCTGGCAGTCTCTGAAGAACTGCCCCCTCCCCCCCGATGTTTCAGCTGTGCAGTATAATGGTGGGGCGAAAATGACAACCCATCGGGGGTCGGTGTTACTTCAGAGGCTGCCAGCGGGACCCGGGAGAAGACCAGAGCTGCAGCCGGGGACACACGACTTCTAGTAAGTAAAGCTAGATTTGATTCATCGCCTCGGATATCCTTTAAGCTTTCCAGCGAAAAGGAACAAGAACAAACTTCAGCTCACAATTTTCCATGTAACGTTATTACTAACCCCCCAGACAACCACTAAGTCTAATAATTTGTGTGTTTCCAGATATGATAAGGAGTTTTGAATCACGATGATTCAATTTATCGACTAACTTAGAAATGAATAAACCGTAAGCTTTCGGCTTATAAAAAGCCTTCATCGGACATGGTTCCTGACAAAAGCTGAAAAACACAGCTTATATATACTGACATACAGAGGAGAAACATTCTTTAGCAAACATAAATAAATGTAATTAGATGCCTTAACTGTTCCGGGGGCTTTCCCAGGCATCCTGGCTAAATTGATAAGATCAACGGTTTCCTCAACATAACATGAAGCAGACTCTGGTGATGGGGAGACACTGTAAATTTCGAGAACGAATTGTAACTGGGCTGGTTACATACACCATTAATTCTAAGTTAAAGAGCATTGTGGCATTTAAAACCATCTTCCTGTCTGGCCTACAAATCTGTCCACAAAACCTGCCCAACCTACATTTCTGATCTTAGGTACACACCTAACCGCTCACTCCGCTCCTCCAATGAACTTCGTCTGACTGCCCGCCGCATCACCCAATCCCATGCATGCCTCCAGGACTGGAGCTCTAAACCCGCAGTTGAACTCTGGTCCCTTACCTTTCGTTTCCCTACCCCACCCTCTAGATTGTAAGCCTTCAGGCAGGGTCCTCCTCATGTCTCCTACCTGTTCATGCACCTCCATTACTGTACACCCATCCTATGGATCTAAATGAACTCTACTTGCCTAATCTCCATGCTCCCATCCAGTGATTGACTAAGCATTACCTTGTACTCATACTGTGCTGTGTGATCTGGTTTGCACTTTAATCTGATTCTGGACTGGATAGAAAGCCAGTGGAGAGATTCACAGAGGGGAGCCGCCGTGGTGGAGCGATGGGAGGAGTGGATAATTCTGGCTCCTGCATTCATGACAGACTGCAGCGGGACAATTCTGGTCATAGTGAGACTAGACAGAAGGCGTTGCAGTAGTCAAGGCGGGAAATTAAGCAGGGTGTTTAAAGTGGCAAAGATACGCCGGGGGTTGGAAGCTTGTGCTCCGATGTGCTTGGTGAAGTATTCCTTCTTTGTATGAACTAGGGCAGTGTGGAAATGCAGCAGGTTAGCCTAGTACTGTAGGAAATCCTGATAAGGTCGAGTTTTCCTCCATTTCCGTTCAGTGGCATGTGTTACCCTCTGGAAGTTGCGAGTGGAATATTGGGGGAGCAGCTAGTAGTAACAAGTATATTACCGAATGAATGCGTGCAGAACTGGAAGGTAAAAATCTCTCTTGGTGATGAGGGTAAAACGGACCTTGATGGAAAGGGGCGGGAGGGAGAGTTCACTTTCCCTGCGTGAGATCTTTTACTTGTGGCCACATTCCTCTCCATGTTTGAGTGCATCTTTATTTGGCATTCGCAAATAATGTCCGTGCATTATGTTAAACTCCCTGGCTTTATGATTATTTCCAGATTTAGGGTCTAAAAGCCGTGCAATTGTTTCTCAAGCTTTTAGGCCCTAAAAACAAGAAAAAATACCACAGAGAGATCTGCAGCAGCTCCTGCATATAACTTACTCAGGCACGGGATTACCGCTCTGCTGCAGATTTCCATCCCGAGCCTAACTCAGGATTACTGCTAAGGAGGTTAAAACTGCAGGGCTTTTTTTTCCTTTGTGCCTTTTCTGTACTGGAAATGAGCGGACCTAACTTGCTTAGGCACTGTCCAGAAGCGCTCATACACAACTGAAGGGCCACAAAAAAACAAATTCAACAAGCTCTTGTTGAATTGGTTTAGCGGGACCCAGGGCTGGGAAGGGTAGCTATCCAGAGGCTACCTATTATTAACCTTCTTGGCGGTAACCCCGGAGGTAAGCCGCCGGAGGGTGCCGCTCAGGCCCTGCTGGGCCGATTTGTTTAATTTTTTTTTTTTGCTGGACGCAGCTAGCACTGTGCTAGCTGCGCCAGCACCCCGATCGCCGCCGCCGATCGCCGCTATCCGGTGCGGCGCGCGCCCCCCCCCCCCCCCCCAGACCCCGTGCACTGCCTGGCCAATCAGTGCCAGGCAGCGCCGAGGGGTGGCCCGGGACTCCCAATGACGTCCCGACGTCAGTGACGTCGGTGACGTCATCCCGCCCGTCGCCATGGCGACGGGGGAAGCCCTCCAGGAAATCCCGTTCAAAGAACGGGATTTCCTGATCGGAGATCGCCGAAGGCGATCGAAGAGGGCGGGGGGATGCCGCTGAGCAGCGGCTATCATGTAGCGAGCCCTGGGCTCGCTACATGATATAGAAAAAAATAAATAAAAAAAAAACTGCCGCGCTGCCTCCTGGCGTATTTTTTTATACCGCCAGGAGGGTTAAAGAACAGCTGTAAGAAAGAAAACTTCCCCTGAGGGGGTACTTGCCTTGGGAGGGGGAAGCCTCTGAAGCCTAATGAGGCTTTCCCTGTCCACTTCAGCCTCCGAGATCCAGCACTTGGCAGCCCCTGAACAGCACACAGCAATATTGATAATATGCGCTCCTGTGCAGGCGCACCACTAGCTTCCTATATAACAAACTCATGCATGGCTCACAGTGAGTTAAAAATATAAATTTTATTGCACATCAAAAAATGTGTGTGGAGGGCAAACCGGCAGAAAGCAACTGCACAACAATACCCTAATTAAAACCAATGACATGCCTGTAATAACTGCCTAAGCAACGGGACGCCCCCACTCCATCACTCAGCCACACCACTCATTAGACCACCACAAACCTCACATTCATCCCTCCAGATATACTGGGTGTACAAAAAGTCCCGTCAGGCCTGACATTACTAAGGCTTGGTGTAGATAAGTGAATGGGCACAATGAAGGCAGCAGAATATGAGGGGAGAAACAATGATGTTATGTTGTATCTCACCCTCCTCCGCTTTGCAGTCTCTGTGCATTCCGGACAGCCAGCTCCTCAAGTCCACGCGCGGTCTATGATCCCATCACCGCTGACCATGGTGAATACAAACAGCCGCGCATGCTGTCATCCTTTGGCCATGTAATTCACTGGACTGGCATGCTGAGGCCAGTGAGAGTGGGGGTGCACGCCTTTAGCTTGTAAGAGGCAGATACAGCATTGGATTGTGGCCACACCTACATGTTTCGCTCAGCTAATCCTGAGCTTTCTCAAGGCATATGGTGTCTGCCTATCAGGGCTACGCTGAACCCCTTAGCCCTGATGCCCCCGTAGACACTGTAGCTGTCCTTGGCAGGTTTTGATGCTCCATATCACTTGTTATATACAGAGTGTTGAGGGAGCCCAATGTAAAACTCACACTGGGCCCTGAGCTGCTAAGCTACACTACTGGTTACAGCAGTTATAAGTTTTTGAGATTTTTAACCCCATCTATTTCAGTCTGTGAGACTTTTCGCATTCTGTCGAACTGAAGTGAATAGTCATCATAATAACCATAACCTTAGATGACAGTCAAATACATTTCAGCATTTTATGCTATCTGTGTTCCTGTTGGAGAGATTTCCCCACTTCCTGATCCAGTATATATGCATTATCTATGGCATTAATGTGCTTTGTAGGCTCCAATTTGTTTAGCGAAGAGTTTGTGTGTAGATGGGTAAAGGTCCAGTTAAAATTGGTGTCTTATATTTTATTTAGGAAGAACACATAGCATTATGGTACAGTCACCAGTTTCTGAAGTAGAAGATTCAGATACAAAGGCAGACCATTCTCTGTGTGACCATGGCCAAGTTCACTCATCACAAAACTCAGGTATGTGACGTTAGTTATAATTGTATAGTCTAAAACAATTGTAATTTTACCTGGTAATAATGAATATATTCATCTCATATGCAAGGTAATAGTAGTGAAGCAGTAATTATGTGGTTTTTTAGGTTCATTCTTCACATGGGCCTTGGGTTTTCCAAACATGCGTAACAATGACCAGCACAAGTGATCCAAAGCAGAGGAAGGAAATAATACGTTAAATGGAGGCAAGACTGCCGTGTGTGTCTGTGTGTACGCACATACACACTGCGTTACAAATTCTTATGCAAATTGTATTAAAGTGTCGTAAAGGTTAAATATTTTGATTTCCAATTAATCTCACAGATGGTATTGTGTCTCAAGGCTCTTTTAAAGACTGAAATCAATCTCGGACACCTGTGATAATTGGTTTCCCAGGTGAACCCAATTAAAGCAAAAAAGAAGGGTGTTCCACATTATTGAGCAGACTACCATGTTCAAGCAATATGGAAAAGAAAAAGGACCTCTCTGCTGCTGAAAGTGTAAAATAGTTTACTGCCTTGGAACGTGTATGAAAATCTTCGTTATTTCCCAAAAACTTAAGCCTGATCATTAAACTGTTAAAATATGTGTGAATGACTCAGAGCACATATGGCTTTGTGCAGATAAAGGCAAAATGAGGAAGGTTTCTGCCAAATACATTGGATCAAGAGAGCAGCTGCCCAAATGCCATTACAAAACAGCAAACTGGTATTTAAAAGTGCTGATGTCTCTGGAGTCCCCCACAAATCAAAGTGTATCCTCCAGAGCATTGCAGTTATGCATAAACTTTGTATTTGGCAACCCATAACCAATGCTCACAAGCGGAAACCGCTGCAAGGGGCCCAAAACTACATAAAGACTCATTTTCAAACAGTCTTGGTTACTGATGATTGCTGTGCTGCCCTGGATGGCCAGATGGATGGAGTGGTAGATGGCCACTATGTCCCAACAAGAATGTGACGTCAGCAACGAGGTAGAGTCATGTTTTGGGGCTGGAATCGCGGGGGGGGGGGGGGGGGGGGAGCTGGTCAGCCCTTTTACGGTCTCTGAAGGTGTTAAAATGACCTCTGACAAGTATGTGAAGCCTCTGACTTACCACTTTGCTCCATGGTACAAAAAGATGCATGCTTTCTGTGACACATGCTGCAATGAATACCTCTGCACCATAGACTGCTATTGGCATAAAAGGAGAGAAACTCATGGTGTGGGCCCCATCCTCCCCCGACCCTAATCCTCTTCCGAAACCCTCAAGCAAAAGATCTATGAGGGGAGAAGGCAGTTTTCATGCAAGTGGCAGCTCCAGGAAGCTATTCTGACATTGTACAATTCATGCACGAACTCATAAGTATAATGGATGCAAGAGTTGTGAATCTATTATCAAATAAGTGGTCCTAAGTTAACATATAACGTGACTTGTTAAGATGTTTTTACTCTGTACAGCACTGCGTAATATGTCAGAGCTATATAAATACTAAATAATAATAATAATAATGTTTTTGCTTGAAATAGCTTTTGATTTCAGTAAATATGACCTCCTTTTGCTGAAAATTAAACAAAGTACAATTTTCAGTTACAACCTGAAAAATGTTTTGAATAATTTGGAGCAGTGCATTTTAAGTTTTATTTTTGAAAAACAGATTATCATTAGGAGGTTTTTCAGGAACATTCAAATTATACTCCAATGGTTGATGACTCAAACATTATACTGTCTTCTACTTGCATTGACAATTTAGGAAAATCAATTATATTTCAATATAATTTGCATAATAATTTGGAACCTCGGTTTATGCTTATATATGTACATTCTGCAGTGTGGCGCACAGGGCCGGCCTTAAGTTTCACAGCGCCCTGAGCGAAACCGGATTTTGTTGCCCCCCCCCCCCCAATAAGTAGCATAGTTGTCCCGATATAGGTAGCATAGTTGCCCCCAGTGTAGGTAGTACAGTTTCCCCCAGTGTAGTAGCATGGTTGCCCCCAGTGTAGGTAGTATGCCCCCAGTGTAGGTAGCATGCCCCCAGTGTAGGTAGTTTGTCCCCAGTATGCCCCCAGTGTAGGTAGTATGCCCCCAGTGTAGGTAGTATGCCCCAATATGCCCCCAGTGTAGGTAGTATGCCCCAGTATGCCCCCAGTGTAGGTAGTATGCCCCCAGTGTAGGTAGTTTTCCCCCAGTATGCCCCCAGTGTAGGTAGTATGCCCCCAGTGTAGGTAGTATGCCCCCAGTGTAGGTAGTATGCCCCCAGTGTAGGTAGTATGCCCCCAGTGTAGGTAGTATGCCCCCAGTGTAGGTAGTTTGCCCCCAGTGTAGGTAGTTTGCTCCCAGTGTAGGTAGTTTGCCACCAGTGTAGATAGTTTGCCACCAGTATGCCCCCAGTGTAGGTAGTATGCCCCCAGTGTAGGTAGTTTGCCCCCAGTGTAGGTAGTTTGCCCCCAGTGTAGGTAGTTTGCCCCCAGTGTAGGTAGTTTACCACCAGTGTCGGTAGTTTGCCACCAGTGTCGGTAGTTTGCCCCCAGTATGCCCCCAGTGTAGGTAGTTTGCCCCAGTGTAGGTAGTTTGCTCCCAGTGTAGGTAGTTTACCACCAGTGTCGGTAGTTTGCCACCAGTGTCGGTAGTTTGCCCCCAGTATGCCACCAGTGTAGGTAGTTTGCCCCAGTGTAGGTAGTTTGCCCCCAGTGAAGGTAGTTTGCCCCAGGCAACCCCCCCTTTATGTGGCAGCGGGCCGGGCAGAGACTGACTCACCTGACATCCAGCTCCAGCGCCGACGTCACTCTTCTCTCCCCGCCTCTGCTCCATCTGTAGTTAGAGCAGGCTACAAGAAAATGGCCGCCGTTTGTCTGCATTTGTGGACATCGGCAACCATTTTCTTGTACTCCTGCTCTAAATATAGACGGAGAGGACACAGGGAGACAGCGGGGCGTCGAAGGGCGGCAAAGGGCGACAGTGCGCATGCGCCCTTGAGAGCATGGTGCCCTGAGCGACCGCACAGGTCGCTCATAGCAAAGGCCGGCCCTGGTGGCGCAGTAAATTCCCCGACTGGCCACTTTGCATGTGTGGTACCAGCCCGGTCCCCTGGTTTCACACTTGTTGCCGGGAGCAATCTGTGCCTTTGCAGTTCTGTTACAAGACTGTTACTGTGCTTGTGCAGAATGCTCCTGGCAAAAGAAGCATGATTGGGGTGTGCACACCTAGGAGCACGCTAAGGCAGTGGGCTGCATCCTGCATTGCGGACTCCACTATGGGAAAACGGTGACCAAACAGGAGGACTACTGGGGGCTGACAGAAGCCCCGTGTAAGTATAATCCTTATAATTACTTTACTTTATAATTACTTTATCATAGGTTTCCTCCAGTTTGCTGTCCCATCAAAATAACAAACAGCCATACATTTCCAAACACCTGGCAACAAAAGTGTGCCAGAATGTCAAGATTCTACCTAATTAGACAAACTTCCTCCCCAGGGTTTATGGTACTTGTTAATGCTGCAAGGTCTCAGATGTGAATGGGAAGTAGGTGTGTTAGATTTGGGATTATTGCACTTACTCTTTTGGTCACTTGACGTCCAACCTCATGGCGGGCAACTTTTAGGCCGGATCCACACTATAAGTGCTCTTGTGAGCGATTGCGTTTGATTAGCGCTTGCTGAGCGCTTGTTAAAAAATTGCTTCCATTCACTTTCAGTAAAATCTCAGTAAAAATCGCATAAGTATCGCCGCGATTGCCGCATACACCAAAAACGTACGTGATCACACAATTTTCACACTATTTTTACCGTGATATTAATGAAAGTGAATAGGAGCAATTTTTTAACGAGCGCTCAGCAAGGGCTAATGTAACGCAAGCCCTCACAAAAGCGCTTAGAGTGGATCTGGCCTTAGAGGATCTTAATAAAAAATTGTTGCTCTACGTAAAAATGGGCTACAAGAAGATTGTCAACACCCTGAAGTTGAGCTGCAGCACGGTGGCCAAGACCATTCAGCGGTTTAACAGCATTCTTTCCACACAGAACGGCCCGTTGAACCATGTTAAGCATCATATCCAGAGGTTGCATTTTGCAGAGGTTAAAGGGTTATGGAGAAAGCCTGTCAGTGTTCAGACCATACACCGCACACTGCATAAAATTAGCCTGTGTGGTTGTCATAACTTAAGGAATCCTCTTCTAAAGGTGATGCACAAGAAAGCCTACAGACAGTTTGCTGAAGACAAGCAGACTAAGGACAGGGATTACTGGAATTGGGTCATGTAGTCAGAAGAAACCAAGATAAACTTATTTGGCTCAGATCATTCGAAGTGTGTGTAGCAGCAACCAGCCAAGGAGCGCAAAGACAAGTGTGTTGCCTACAGTCAAGCATGGTTGTGGACTGTCATGGTTTGGTGCTGCATGAATGTATTCCATCACAGCAACCCAAATATACTTTTAAAACAACAACTGCCTTCCTAAAGATACTGAGGGTAAAGGTGCTAGACTGGTCAAGCATCTCTCCGGTCCTAAACCTTATTGAGCATCCGTGTGGCATCCTCAAATTGAAGGTGGAAGAGCCCAAGGCTTCTAACATCCACTAGCTTTGTGAAGTCGGCACGGGGCAGTGGAAGAGGATTCCAGTGGCAGCCTGTGAAGATCTATTGAACTCAATGCTCAAGAGTTAAGACACTGCTGGAAAATAATGTGGACACAATTATTACATTATTCACTTTGTTATACTCACCGGCAATCTCCTAGGTGTTCTTCTCGACATGCTGTCCGGCGTCAGTCTCACACGCAGGCACATGTGACTAGAAGGCATTTTGTTTGTTTAGCTCATGGGGTCACGCCATTTGGCATGACACGTAAGAAGTTCCGTGCGTGCACGGGTGTTCGCCACCGTTTGGGTTCAAGTGGCCAGTACGCATATGCTTGAGCAGTAGCTAATGCGGATTATTGTACGGCGTCCTCAATTGGCGCCAAATCTGCCTATTTAAGGTCCTTAAATAGGAAGCATACCAGTGCTGTCTGTTTGTGCAGCTTGCTAGCAGTGTATCTCATTGCTCTGCCAGCATGATTTCCTGTCTGATACTTTATTGACTTTGGCTTGTTCCAGACCACGATAGTACAAAGTATGCCTTCCATTCTGCTATGCTTCTCATCTTAAGAGTTGACTCACAAGTTCCTGAAGTCCAACACAGGATATTGTTTTTGCAAACTAACTTGAATTTGGCATAAACCAGAACTAATTCTCGGGCTGACGAGAAGTGCAGCACCTAACTTTCAGATTGGTGATCTAGTTTGGCTCTCCACGACTAATCTCAAATTAAAAAGCCCGTCCAAGAAGTTGAGTCCTAGATTTATTGGGCGATTCCCTATTGAAAAACAAGTTAATTCTGTTGCCTACAGATTGAAACTTCTGGACTCTATAAAGGTGCACCCAGTTTTCCATGTCTCTTGCCTCAAACAAGTAGTGCTTGATCCTTTTCGGAATAGATCCATCCCTCCACCATCTCCTATCTTGATTGGCGGTTTTAGATTCCGAATTACGTAGGAATACCCTTTTTTTTTATCTTGTTAAATAGAAGGTTTTTTTGGGTTGAGGAAAATTCCTGGGAACTCGGCATCAAACATCCATGCTCCTACGTTGGTTAACTTGTTTCATCAGATGCGCTGGGAAGGATGGGTTGGGGGGGGGGCGCAATGTTATATTCACCGACCTTCTCCTAGGTGTTCTCCTCGCAATGCTGTCTGGCCGGTGTCCATTTCTCGTGCGGGCCCACGTGACTAGAAGGCATTTTTTACATAGTTACATAGTTACATAGTTATTTTGGTTGAAAAAAGACATGCGTCCATCGAGTTCAACCAGTATAAAGTACAACACCAGCCTGCTCCCTCACATATCCCTGTTGATCCAGAGAAAGGCGAAAAAACCCTTACAAGGCATGGTCCAATTAGCCCCTAAAGGGAAAAATTCCTTCCCGACTCCAGATGGCAATCAGATAAAATCCCTGGATCAACATCATTAGGCATTACCTAGTAATTGTAGCCATGGATGTCTTTCAACGCAAGGAAAGCATCTAAGCCCCCTTTAAATGCAAGTATAGAGTTTGCCATAACGACTTCCTGTGGCAATGCATTCCACATCTTAATCACTCTTACTGTAAAGTACCCTTTCCTAAATATATGGCTAAAACATTTTTCCTCCATGCGCAGATCATGTCCTCTAGTCCTTTGAGAAGGCCTAGGGACAAAAAGCTCATCCGCCAAGGTATTATATTGCCCTCTGATGTATTTATACATGTTAATTAGATCCCCTCTAAGGCGTCTTTTCTCTAGACTAAATAAACCCAGTTTATCTAACCTTTCTCGATAAGTGAGACCTTCCATCCCACGCATCAATTTTGTTGCTCGTCTCTGCACCTGCTCTAAAACTGCAATATCTTTTTTGTAATGTGGTGCCCAGAACTGAATTCCATATTCCAGATGTGGCCTTACTAGAGAGTTAAACAGGGGCAATATTATGCTAGCATCTCGAGTTTTTATTTCCCTTTTAATGCATCCCAAAATTTTGTTAGCTTTAGCTGCAGCTGCTTGGCATTGAGTACGATTATTTAACTTGTTGTCAATGAGTACTCCTAAGTCCTTCTCCAAGTTTGATGTCCCCAACTGTATCCCATTTATTTTGTATGGTGCTAGACCATTAGTACGTCCAAAATGCATGACCTTACATTTGTCAACATTGAATTTCATCTGCCATGTATGTGCCCATATAGCCATCCTATCCAGATCCTGTTGCAATATGACACTATCTTCCTGAGAGTTAATGATTCTGCACAATTTTGTATCATCTGCAAAAATAGCAACATTGCTCACTACTGCATCTACTAGGTCATTAATAAATAAATTGAAGAGCACTGGACCCAGAACAGACCCCTGTGGGACCCCACTGCTAACAGTCTCCCATTTTGAGTATGATCCATTGACCACAACTCTTTGTTTTCTGTCCATTAGCCAGTTCCCTATCCATGAACACAGACTCTTCCCCAGTCCTTGCATCCTTAACTTTTGCACCAGACTTTTGTGGGGAACAGTGTCGAAGGCCTTTGCAAAGTCCAAGTATATCACATCTACAGCATTCCCAATATCCATATTAGCATTCACTACCTCATAAAAGCTGAGCATGTTAGTCAAACAGGACCTGTCTTTAGTAAACCCATGTTGATGCTGAGAAATAAGATTTTCTACTATAAAGTCATGTATAGTATCTCTTAGTAACCCCTCAAATAGTTTGCATACAACTGATGTTAAACTTACAGGTCTATAATTTCCTGGATCAGATTTTTTGCCCTTCTTAAATAATGGGAAAACGTGGGCTGTACGCCAATCCACTGGGACTCTGCCAGTTGCAAGAGAGTCACAAAAGATAAGATAAAGGGGTTTATCTATAACTGAACTTAATTCCCTTAGGACCCGAGGATGCATGCCATCCGGGCCAGGTGCCTTGTCTATTTTTAATTTATTTAGTCTTGCCTTCACTTCTTCCTGCGTTAAGTATTTAATATTACAGTTAGAAGATTGAGACTCTTCCGCCTCTGTAGTTTGCAACAGTGCTGTTTCTTTTGTGAAGACAGAAGCAAAGAAAGCATTTAATAACTCTGCCTTACCTTGGTCATCCACCATTGAGTTCCCATCCTCATCCTTTAGGAGTCCTATACAGTCAACCTTTCTTTTTTTAGAGTTAATGTACTTGTAAAACTTTTTTGGGTTAGATTTGATATCCTTAGCGATTTGTTTTTCAGCTTCAATCTTTGCCTGCCTAATTTCTTTTTTACAATTTTTATTGCACTCCTTATAATTGCTTATTGCAGCCTCGGTCCCCTCCTGTTTTAAGACCTTATAGGCATTCTTTTTCCTCTTCATTTTATCTTTAACCTTTCTATTCATCCATAGAGGCCTTTTTTTATTCCTAGACATTTTGTTTCCATATGGGATATACATACTACAGTATTGATTGAGTATAAGTTTAAAAGCTTGCCATTTCCCTTCAGTGTCTTCCCCTTGTAGTACATTATCCCAGTTCACCAAACTTAGTGCCTGCCTAATTTGAGTGAACTTTGCTTTTCTAAAGTTCATAGTTTTAGTGGTCCCGCTGCCCCGTGGCCTATCAGTCACCAGCTCAAACGTTATCATGTTGTGATCACTATTTCCCAAATGTTCTTGAACCTGCACATTTGATACATTATCTGGTCTATTAGAAATGATCAGATCCAGTAACGCATTCCCCCTAGTTGGTTCAGTTACCATTTGAGTCAAGTAATTGTCCTGTAGTGCTGCCAGAAATCTGCTGCTTTTACCAGAATGGGTAGCCTCAATACTCCAGTCAATGTCTGGAAAGTTGAAGTCGCCCATAATTATGACCTTTTGTTTGTTTAGCTCATGGCATGCCGCGTAAGAAGTTCCGCGCATGCGCGGATGTTCTCCACTGTTTGGGCGTGAGTGGCCAGTACGCATGCACATACCCTTGCGCAGTAGCTAATGCGGATTATTGTACACATGTGCGACGTCAATTGGTGTCAATTCCGCCTATTTAGGTTCCTCTCGGCCAGCATACCAGTGCTGTATGTTTGTGCAGTGTGCTGGCAGGGTACCCCGTTGCTCTGCCCACATTATCTCCTGTCTGATACTTCGTTATTGACCACGGCTTGTTCCTGACCACAATAGTACTCCACCTGCCCCGACCTACTGCTTACTTACCTCGACTCCTGTCCTGATTACCAACTACAATTGAACTCTGCCTTCCCTGATTCCAGACAGTCTGGCTACTTTCCTGCCTGCTTATTTTTTACTTTACATTGTCCTACATTCTCCACAATGCAGCGTCTTCTGTTCTCTCTTGCTACTGGTTCAGCAATCCTGGGGGATCTGCAAACCGCTTCAACAGTATATGATTATTTTATCCTGTGATGCAATGAGTGGCCATGTTCTGTTTGCCACATTACACACAAGCAAAGCTGCTTTGCATCTCCAGCCCTCGGCCTGTCCCATCTCCTCCTCCTCCTTCCTCCCTCCCCTCTCTGCCCCCTCGCCTCTGAAATCTCGTGCATGCTCCGTATGTGCAGGGGCTGTCATTTGAGTAAAGTAGCTAAATCTACTGGAACACGACCTGTGGAAGGAGAGCATAACTGCAGATACAACAGTTTCTGGAGTATCACAGTTATATTCAAGGAAAGAGTGAAACCCTTTTATTCAAACCTAATTTCGTTTATAAAAAACTATATATTTTTTTTTATTCTAATAAGATAAAATAATTACTCTGCAGTGACATAATGATTTATTGCTTATTTGTAATTTTTGTTATAATAACAGCAGTTTTTTTCTAAACCAGTCCATCTCAGCAGAGCTAGGAGTAACTGTAACTGCTGTTGCACCCAGTCACCTGATGCATTTAGTGTAAAGGTGTGGGCAGCATTGTGGCAAGCACTCTCGCCTTGCAGCGCTGGGTCCCCGGTTCGAATCCCAGCCAGGTCTACATCTGCAAGGCGTTTGTGTTTTCTCTCCAAGTCTGTGCGTGTTTCCTCCGGGCACTCTGGTTTCCTCTCACACCCCAAAAACATACAGATACGTTAATTGGATTGCCTCTAAAATTGACCCTAGACTACGATTTACAGTATACATAGATATAAGATTATGGTAGCGATTAGAACTCCACAGGATATGCAATAACAGACCTTAAATCAGTGCAGCTGACCCCCCTAAATGT
Source organism: Hyperolius riggenbachi (assembly GCF_040937935.1). Lineage (NCBI taxonomy): Eukaryota > Metazoa > Chordata > Amphibia > Anura > Hyperoliidae > Hyperolius > Hyperolius riggenbachi. Next base: position 193,084,861 of record NC_090653.1, on the reverse strand, counting down.
CCATCAGCAGTGGGCCCCTTGGTGCAATTGTCACCACATGATATGTAATGACATCAGACGTCAAATCGTGCAGCTAACCCCCTTCTATAAGTGACAGCAGTGGGTACCTTAGCGCAAATGTCACCACATGATATTCAGTCACATCAGACCTCATATCAGCAAGTCTGACCCCCTTAAATGACCGACAGCAGTGGGCCCTGCAGTGTGAATGTCACCACGTATATACGCACGTACACACCCAACCTCATGCACAGAAGTTACACAAGACTCTAAAACACACACACACACACACACACACACACACACACACACACACACACACACTCTCAAACACAGAACTTACACATGCCCCGCCTCCCCCCCAGCACTTGACCTATACACACACACACATACACACACACACACACATACGCACGATCTCATACACAGAACTTACACAACCCAATAAACCCCCCGCCCCCACACACAATCTCATACACAGAACTTGCACAACACCTCCCCCATGCACACAACTTACACACCCCCACACACACAATCTCATACACAGAACTTACACAACCCCCCCCCCCCCCGAACACTTATACACACCCCCATACATACTATCTCATACACAGAACTTACACAACCCCCCACCACGCTTACAAGGCAGACAGGAGGGGGGAAATGGACAGGTAAGAGGTACATATGGCCAGGAAAGAGGAAAAGAGTGAGAAAGAAACAAGTAAGCAGCAGAGAGCCAGATACACTGGCTGCAGCAGACATTCAGCTTCATTAAACTTACAGCAGTCCCTCCATGCCGGACTATCATTCAGGAATGATACAATTACAATTTGGGACTGCAATCGTTATCTTCCCGTTTAATTGGTATGCTTGCTGATTCCTTGCAAAAGTCTGCCTTACAATTTGGGACTGCAATCGTTATCTTCCCGTTTAATTGGTATGCTTGCTGATTCCTTGCAAAAGTCTGCCTTACAATTTGGGACTGCAATCGTTATCTTCCCGTTTAATTGGTATGCTTGCTGATTCCTTGCAAAAGTCTGCCTTACAATTTGGGACTGCAATCGTTATCTTCCCGTTTAATTGGTATGCTTGCTGATTCCTTGCAAAAGTCTGCCTTACAATTTGGGACTGCAATTGTTATCTTCCCGTTTAATTGGTATGCTTGCTGCATACATTGCTACTAAGATTGTTTAATATAAATTTAAGTAGTTCAGCAGTGTTTGTAAATTCCCATATTACATCCTGTGAATCCTTGTGTTCCAGCCCAGTGACCACCAATTATTTATTACAGGCCTGTTTTTTGGTAGCCACTCCCATCCCCAGCTGAACTGTTTTCTCAATTTCTAATTGAGAATCACTTCCATTTCAGCCATGGCAGCTATCATACCTATTTAAACGCTGCAAGAAGGTCACTTGTGGCCTCGGTCATTTGGTGCCATTTAATTCCTAAGTGCCATTACAAAGTGCTTTGCAACAACTTACCAAGAATTTACCAAGAATTCACCCAGGAATTCAAACAGGATTCAACAGCCAAAGGACTCTGCTGGAAACTACTACTCTGCATCCACAACTGCCTCCAATGCTGTTGCTCAAAATGCCACTGCTGGACATATGTTGCACTACCAAGTAGACTCTTTATGTACACAGGTTTGCTTGCACTAACTGCATACTCATATAAACTGTTTAGGAGTTGGAAATTTCCTGCTGATAATCATTGACACTTACCATGTTTACTGCACTTTTTCTTATGTTCTGCCTGTCTGCAAACATCTACAAGTTGCATTGCAATATGCATCCTCCCAGTGTACCTCACTCCATATTCATTTCATCTGCTCTGCTCTGCTCACCTTACTCAGCTTCTCATGAACTGTTAGCTCTCCTGAAATCTCTCTCTCCCTCCAGCAGCTCAAAAACCTCACAAACATTTAAATCCCATTCACATTTGCTTACTCTCTCCCTCCTACTCTTACTTGCTGCTGGTGATATATCGCCTAACCCTGGGCCACAGCCTGCTGCCAGACAAGCATCCCCTGCTGACCCGCTTCACAGCTCTCTGTCCACAAATAACTTCAACACCCATCCTCGCCCCAACCTCATTTCCATCCATCCCACTCACAAGCACATGCTCCCCCTACCCTGCAGTCTCTGGAATGCCAGATCCGTCCGCAATAAACTTACAGAGGTCCACAACCTCTTCCTCTCCAAATCCCTCACCATCCTCGCACTCACTGAGACATGGCTCACCCCCTCTGACTCTGCCGCAGAGGCTGCCCTCTCATACGGGGGGCTTCACCTCAGTCACACCCCCAGACCAGACAACAGGACCGGGGGAGGGGTGGGTCTGCTCCTCTCCCCATCCTGCACATTCCGTGTCCTCACTCCACCTTCCTCCCTACAATTCACATCATTTGAGGCCCACACTATCCGCCTCTACAATCCCCTCCCAGCCATTGTTGCAGTCTTATACCGCCCTCCGGGCTCCACACGACAATTTCTCGATAACCTTGCCTCCTGGCTCCCACACATCCTCTCCTCTGACCTCCCCACCATCATCCTCGGGGATTTCAATATACCCATCAATGAACCCAAGAACTCTGTTGCGACCCGGCTACTCACCATAGCCAACTCACATGGCCTAGTACAACACACCAACGCCCCCACTCACACTGCACGTCACACTCTCGACCTTATATTCACTAAATCCACCACCATTGCAGACCTCGACATCGCACCATTTCCACCCTCAGACCATTACCTTCTCGCCTTCAACCTCCTCACGGAAGGCACCTCCAAACTACCCGCCCACCCACCTGGTCGATGGCAGCGAGACCTACGCAAGCTCAACCCTGGCGTCCTTGCTGACTCCCTCCATGGCCTATCCTCCACTCTCCCCACCCTAACCTGTCCTAATCTTGCTGCAGCTCAGTATCACCAAATTCTCTCATCAGCCCTAGAGAAAGCTGCTCCACCAATATTCCGCCGCAACCGACCCCCTAACCCCCAGCCCTGGCGCACTACCCATACTCGCAACCTCCAGAGGGAAAAACGCGTCACTGAACGAAAATGGCGGAAAACTCGACTAAACCAGGATTTCCTACAGTACAAGACTAACCTGCAGCAGTTCCACACTGCCCTTGCTCATGCGAAGCAGGAATACTTTACCAGGCTCATCGGAGCACAAGCTTCCAATCCCCGGCGTCTTTTTAACACCTTCAACTCCCTGCTTAAACCCACCCCCCCACCTTCTGTTTCCTCCCTCTCTGCCACAGATTTAGCCACCCACTTCACCAACAAAATAGTCTCCATCCGTCAGGAAATATCCAATCTTCAATCTTCACCTCCCACCTGCTCACAACCTACTCCTTCTCCACCCTATCCTCCCCTCACCTCCTTCACTCCTACTACCACTGAGGAGGTCAACCACCTACTGCAGACTTCCCATACCACTACCTCCCCCCTTGACCCTATCCCTTCTGATCTACTTCAGCCTCACTTCACGGATCTGGCCCCAGTCCTCACTACCATGTTTAACCTCTCCCTATCCGCAGGCACCTTCCCCTCAGACTTCAAGCAGGCCACTGTACTGCCTCTGCTCAAGAAACCCTCCCTCGACCCCTCGCTACCCTCCAACTACCGCCCGATCTCCCTCCTCCCCTTCGCCTCAAAACTCCTTGAGCGTCTGGTTCACAAACGCCTGACCCAGTACCTCAATGCCAACCCACTACTAGACCCACTGCGATCTGGATTTCGGCCTGCCCACTCAACCGAAACGGCTCTCACCAAAGTGGTCAATGACCTTGCCTTAGCTAAAGCTGAAGGTAAATACACCATTCTCCTCCTCCTTGACCTTTCAGCAGCTTTTGATACAGTAGATCATCCCCTACTCCTCCAGTCCCTCCAATCCATGGGCATTCACGATCTCGCCCTGACCTGGCTTTCATCCTACCTCTCCAACCGCTCCTTCACGACCTCCTTCAATGAGTCCTCGTCCACCCCCAACCACCTCTCAGTGGGAGTCCCCCAAGGCTCGGTCCTTGGCCCCCTACTGTTCTCCCTATACACATCCTCCATTGGCAAGGTTATCTCCTCCATGGGTTTTAACTATCATCTGTATGCAGATGACACTCAAATCTATCTCCACACCCCTGACATATCCACCACTACCATGGACAAGGTCTCCTCCTGCCTATCTGCCATCTCCTCCTGGATGTCCGCTAGGTTCCTAAAACTAAATCTAGACAAAACGGAATTTATGATCTTCCCACCCCGGTCATCCCTGGACCTCCCAGATGTGCAGGTCACTGTTAACCACACTACTATTCACCCTACCTCTCAAGCACGCTGTCTGGGTGTCACCCTGGACTCCGCACTCTCCTTCACTCCCCACATCCAAAACCTCACAAAGTCCTGCAACTTCCACCTTCGTAACATCTGTAAGATTCGCCCTTTCCTGACCCCTGCCACCACCAAACTCCTCATCCATGCCCTCATAATTTCCCGCCTCGACTACTGCAATGCCCTTCTGTCTGGACTCCCTAAGACCCGAATAGCCCCACTGCAGTCCATCATGAATGCGGCTGCCAGAATTATCCACTCCTCCCATCGCTCCACCAGGGCGGCTCCCCTCCGTGAATCCCTCCACTGGCTTCCTATCCAGTCCAGAATCAGATTCAAGATATTGTGTCTGACCTACAAATCCATCCACAAAACCTGTCCAACCTACATTTCTGATCTTACTCAGAGATACACACCAAGCCGCTCACTCCGCTCCTCCAATGAACATCGCCTGACCGTCCCCCGCATCACCCAGTCCCATGCACGCCTCCAAGACTTCTCAAGAGCCGCTCCGACACTATGGAACTCCCTACCTCCACCCATTAGGGCAGCCCCCTCCTTCAACACCTTCAAGAAGGCCCTCAAAACTCACCTTTTCACTCTTGCCTACCACCCCTCACAATTGCTCTAAACCCACAGCCGAACTCTGGTCCCCTACCTCTCGTGTCCCTACCTCTCCCTCTAGATTGTAAGCCTTTGGGCAGGGTCCTCACTCCTTTTGTGTCCTACCTGATCATGCACCTCTATTACTGTGCACCCATGCTATGCATTTGAGTGAACCTAACTTGCCTAACTCCATGCTCCCATCCAGTGACTGACTAAGCATTACCTTGTACTCATACTGTGCTGTGTGATCTGGTTTTCTTGTATTCCTGTATTGTCATATTGCTGTTTGTCACCCCTAAATATTGTCTGTAACCTAAATTAATGTCCAGCGCTGCGTAATATGTTGGCGCTTTATAAATACAACAAATAAATAAATAAATAAGGAATGCATCACCATGATCTCTGAGATGCATCCCCCACCCGCAAGAGCTCTTTAGCCTGTCAGCAACACGTGCTCCAGCCCCCCTGCACAGTAACAGCTAGCAATTGTTTTTCACAGTGGGAGGCTGTGAGAGGCTGAAGCCTGAGATGCAAAGTAAGGTCTCCCCAGAAGCTGACAGTCTATGTGTCAGGAGGGCTTCTATGCTTCTGCCTAGTGGCTGCTCTCAATGCCAAGCATTAGCACTGCACTAAAATAAATCAAAGACTTCTCTCTCACAGTAACAAGCAAAGGAATCTCGCGCTTCCAGGAGTTGTCAACAGGAGGGACCAAGTGGTCAGGGTTACTGCATTGTGATTGGAGAGCGACAGCAAACTGCAGTGCACGGACATGGTACACCAGAGCCGGATTAAGGCTAAATGGGGCCCTAAGCACACACAAGCAAAGCTGCTTTGCATCTCCAGCCCTCAGCCTGTCCCAAGTAACTGATTTGGGCCCCCCATCATGTCGTAATAGAATCAGAAGATGCAGCTGCACAGCAACATGCCGCACACACCGGGCCAGTCGAGCTACTGGTTGCTATGGGCAACAGCCCACTTTCCTCTGTGGGTGCACAATGCAGGGAATAGCAGCGGCAAAATGCAGAGTGAGAGATGAATGGCTGGGACATTTGCACTCAGGGGCTGGGGCACCCCTGTGAAGAGGGTGCCAGATATCACAGCAGCAGCACTTTCCCCCTGCATCTCCAGCCTGGCAATAGCAGAAAGATCTGGACACCGCCAAACCGGAAGCCGTTCCCCAGACAGAATTACATAACCACCCCCACCACCGAACAACCGATTTCCTCCCAAACTAGACAGCCACCATGCAGCCTCCATCCCAGTGAATACGATAGTCCAGTAGAGAAGGCAGCCGCAGCGGGGGAGAATGACAGCACCAGATGCGATCCAAGCAATAGAGGTCCCGTCATCCGGAGCCCATCTGTCTCCTCTAGAGTGCTGCCGCTCTGTTACTACTACTATTACTACTTCCTACTTCCTGTCTGATCTGAGAATCAGGAAGTTCAGAGCGAGCGGCTGCACTGTAGAAGAGACAGATGGGTTTCAGATGACGGGATCTCTATTGCTTGGATCATGGATAGGTGAGTGAGCATTTGCCATCTGCTGCTATCATTCTTGCTGCAGCTGTGGTTCTCTGTGGGAAGGGAGGGAGGAGTGAGCAGCGGCAGAGCGAACAGTAGCAGGAGGGGGACCTAGGAGAGCCTGGCTCTGAAGACAATCAGCAGCGCACGGCATCATTTGACAAGACAAGACCGCCAGGAGAAAACTCCTGGCGGACTCAAAGCACCAGAGCTGCAGCCTCTAGGACGCGCCCTATAGGCAGTAGCAGTGTTAGAGAGACTTGCCTAAGGTCTCCTAATAGGTGCTGGCTTACTGAACAGGCAGAGCCGAGATTCAAACCCTGGTCCCCTGTGTCAGAGCCCTTAAAGGGACTCCGAGCAGTGCCTGTGGGTATGCCTTTAAGCATACCCACAACTAATTTACATCATCACACATACCAGCATGATGTTTGTAATTATATCCCCCTGTGTTCCTTATATTTCATTGCATTGTGCTGAATCGAGCTGCCGACTTTGGAGAAAAGTCGTCCTGTGTAATCCAATGTAACTATGGAAAGATGCATATCATTTTGAAGCTCTCTTTCTCCTCTTTCCAATGATAGATAAACTGCCACACTACGCCTTTTAGTTTTCGCTATTTTCGCGATCGAAATTGCTGTGGCCGCGATTTCGATCACGAAAATAGCGAAAACTAAAAGGCATAGGGCGGCGGTTTATATATCATTGGAAAGAGGAGAAAGAGAGCTTTAAAATGATATGCATCTTTCCATAGTTACTATACTGCTCAGTCCGGCCCTGTGGTACACACTATGGAAGGAGAGCAGAACCAGAGCGTGTGTGACACCCTGCCACAGTGCGGGAGACAGATACCGCACAGCCCCTACATTGCACTGCCAGCTGATTTCTGTAAGACGGGTGGCTCATGTGCTCCTGCTTTTCTCCTGCCCAGCCTCCACGGTTTACCCGCTGCCTGTCACCGACCCTGATGGTGCCAAGTGACAAGTGCTGAACTCACACAAGCATCACGTGAGTTCAGATGCTCCGGGCTGGGAACGCCTCCTTCTCCTCCTTCAGCGAAAACCTCCTCCTGCTTAGACTGAGTTCCCATCAGTATGTGCAGCATGGGACTCAGAAACGCTGAGGTATTGGAGGAGAGGGGGCGTGGCTTATTAAATTATAAGGAAATTAAGTAAAAAAAAAAAAAAACTTAAAAACTTTTGGGGGGGAATATTTCCCTAATAGGTATATCAAAGGGTCACATTTTTCAAAGATGCAAAACTTCTCCTCGGATCCACTTTAACCACTTAACGACCGCCTAACGCCGATAGGCGTCGGCAGGTCGCAAGTGGTTTCCCATGGAAACAGCCGCTCTTTTGAACGGCCTTTCCATGTCAGTTCACGGAGGGTGTCTCCGTGAACAGTCTGCGAGCCGCCGAAGAAAACCCCACTGTTTACATCATACGGCCTCTGATTGGCCGGGGATCGCCGGCATCTGATAGGCTAAAGCCTATCAGAGGCGGCGCAGGACGCATCACCGTCCTGTGCTGCCCAGGGAATGGAGGGGAGGGAGGTAAGCACAGGGAGGCCCGATATCGCTGCGGAGGGGCGCTTTGAGGAGCCCCCCCCGCTACACGCAGCAAGCCGGCGGCAATCAGACCCCCTCTGCAGGACATCCCCCTAGTGGGGAAAAAAAGGGGGGGAAGTCTGGTCGCCCTGGCTATTATACGATCTGTGCTGTGGACTGGAGAGCCCACGCAGCACAGATCAGACCAGCATAGCCTGGTCCTTAACCTTCCTGGCGGTAAGCCCGAGTTGAGCTCGGGCTATGCCGCGCAGTAAGATATCTCAGCCCCTGGTGGAGCGATTTGCTCCATTTAAAATGCTGTACGCGCAGCTAGCACTTTGCTAGCCGCGCGTACAGCTTGATCGCCGCCGCTCTGCGGCGATCGCCCGTACGCAGCGGCGCAAGAGGCCCCCCCCCCGCCAGAGCCCTGCGCTGCCCGGACCAATGAGTTCCGGGCAGCGCTATGGGCTGGATCGGAGGTGTCTGACGTCAGGACGTCGGCTGACGTCCATGACGTCATTCCGATCGTCGCCATGGCGACAGGAGAAGCCAAACAGGGGAGCGCGTTATATACGCGTTCCCCTGTTTGCTATTGATGCCGGCGACGATCGCACTAGAGGGACACATGCGCCCTCTAGTGGTGTTTCATGTAGCTACCACTCTGGTAGCTTTACATGAAACACAAAAAAAAAATTTAAAAAAAAAAAGGATTTTTGCCATTTTGGCAAAAAAAATTAACCGCCAGGAGGGTTAAAGGATACCCCAACTGAAATGTGACATAATGAGATAGACATGGGTATGTACAGTGCCTAGCACACAAATAACTATGCTGTGTTCCTTTTTTTATTTTTCTGCCTGAAAGAGTTAAATATAAGGTATGCAAGTGGTTGACTCAGTCCTGACTCAGACAGGAAGTGACTACAGTGTGACCCTCACTGATAAGAAATTCCAACTATAAAACACTTTCCTAGCAGAAAATGGCTTCTGAGAGCAAGAACGAGGTAAAAAAGGGGAATTTCTTATCAGTGAGGGTCACACTGTAGTCACTTCCTGTCTGAGTCAGGATTGAGTCAGCCACTTACATACCTGATATTTAACTCTTTCAGGCAGAGAAAGAAAAAAAGGAACACAGCATAGTTATCTGTGTGCTAGGCACTGTACATACACATGTCTATCTCATTATGTCTCATTTCAGTTGGGGTATCCTTTAAGTGGTTAACTCTTTCAAGCAGCAAAAAAAAAAACACAGTTTGGCTATAAATGTTGCTTTGTACATACACATGTTTATATCATCATGTTAAATGTCGCCTCAGGTACACTTTAAACATATCCCATATGGAATGAGAAAAGACCTCTGTCTATAAATAGAAAAGTGAGGCTCTGTTTCCACTCATGCTAAAAACTGACATTTTGTGTTGGCTTTCCGCTCATTGCAACACTGACAGTGAATGGTTCTTATTTTATAGGTAGGAGCCATTCATCCTTGTCAGCCTGCTATGGATAAACATTGGATCCATTGCAGTAGGCGGACCGCACTTTTGTGCAATCCACAGTAATCCTGGGCAGGCGTTCCCCGTATAGCCTAGGGTGGTAACCTGTCTGCCCCAGGCTCCAGCCAGACCACAGGCCAGACCACAGAGTGGGTTCTACACTCTACACTATCTGTTCCCGCTGGCTGCATGTGGTCCAAGGACAGATGGGAACTAAGCCTAGGTAGCCACACACCATACAATTTTTTTTTCTTAATATCTTTTCAGTTCAGGAAAACAAGTTTGCTTTCTTAAAACAGAAAGAATTTGCGATAATTCAGGTTGGAGTGAGCTTGAGATGTCTCCCAGTGCATCACTGCTGAATATATGCAAAATAACCATTGTTGCCTTTAGAAGCTGAACACACCTCCAGATCCGCTGGAATGCAATGATGTGTCAGCTTGTTAATTTGTACAGAGCCATAATAATCCAACATGCATACAGACTGTTTTGGATTGTTCGATCCTCATCAGTGCATGGCATGGATTAATTAGGCTCAATGAAGTAGGGCTTGTAACACCAAGAGGTACAGACTAACCAGCCACCGCATGGTGAACCAAAACTCATTGGAGTGTGTGAAGGACTACAATGGTCCCAAAAGCCCCCTTACTAAAATGCTATGGAAAACAAAAGTTTGCTTTTTTAAAACAGAAATAATTTGCAATAATTCAGGTTGGACATCTCAAGCTCACTCCAACCTGAATTATTGCAAATTCTTTCTGTTTTAAGAAAGCAAACTTTTGTTTTCCATAGCATTTTAGTAAGGGGGCTTTTAGGACCATTGTAGCCCCTTACACATTCCAATGAGTTCTGGTTCACCATAAGCTTGCTGGTTAGTCTGTACTTTTCAGTTCAGAAATTGAAATCAATTTTGCTGACTGATTATAACATTTCAAAATCTGACCAATGTACCACACATGTTCAATTTTTTTCCCAATTGTGGAAAAAAAAATAATTGAAAAAAATTGCTTCAGTCTGTACATCGAGTTATTGACAATCTACCACACACTATACAATTTTTATAAAAATGTATTACAGATAAAATTATTGTCAGATCTGACAATGTCAGAAACACCTGATCTGCATATGCTTATTCAGGGTCTATAGCTAAAAGTATTAGGGCTCATACACACATCAGACTATAGTCTTTGGAAAATGAAAGATCATATACCAATCTTACCACCCTTCATGTAGTATGAGAGCCATACCTTCACAGTCTTTTCTATGGAGCTGAACTCCCCATCAGAAAAAAATATTTGCAAGATGCTGGACACACAGATGCTGTACAGACACAAAAGATCAGTATCTGCAAAAGATCTGTTCCTGCCAAAGATCCGTTCCTGCAAATTGCATTCATAGTCTATGAGATCTGCAGATCATCATACACACCTTGTTTAACTGACATTCATCTGCAGATCAGAAAATCATCTGCAGAGCTGAAAATCCATTCTGGTGGATCTGATCTGCAGATGATTGTCTGTTAAACAAGGTGTGTATGATGATCTGCAGATATCATAGACTATGAATGCATTTTGCAGGAACGGATCTTTTGCAGGAACGGATCTTTTGCAGGAACAGATCTTTTGCAGATAATGATCTTTTGAATGTCTACAGCATCTTTGTGTGCAGCATCTTGCAAAGATTTCTGTCTGATGGGGAGTTCAGCTCCATAGAATAGACTGTGTAGGCATGGCTCTCATACTACATGGAAGGGGGTAAAATTGGTCTGTGATCTTTAATTTTCCAAAGACTATGGTCTGATGTGTGTATGAGCCTTTAGAGGTAGGCAGTCAGTAGGATAGACAGGCAACTGGTATTAGTCAAAAGGAAATAAATATGGCAGCCTCCATGTCCCTCTCGTCCTTTAATTCAAGGGTCTCTTTCCTACAGTGGCAACCTGAAACACCTGTTACAAATAGATATACCATCCGTGCCCATGTGCAATTTAACTTTTTATCCTGAGTTATCTCATAGGAGATAATTTTTATCTTATCTTTAACCATTTATGCCGTGTGGACGTGAGCCTCATGTGCGCAGCGGCAGCTGCTACAGCTGCAGGGACGCCCTAGTCAGGTCCCTGTAGTTTGGAGTGCTTTGCGGGCGATCATGCGGGCAAATGGCCGCGATCGCGGTGTTGCTGGTAGTAGGGGGGATTTTGTTCAAAAACAGTGTTTATTCTTAAATAGAGCCGCCGCGCTTTCTTCCACCGTCGCTTTCAGGTGCTGATCGTTAGATTTATTACTGGGAACAAAGTTCCCATTCATTAATCTCCCCGCAGGGTGACATGAGCGGAGAGAAGAATCGGACGTCTAGAGAACAAAAAGCTTTAGATAAACAAAAAAAAATGCCCCAAATGTAATAATTAAATCTAGTGACAAAGGGGGCAATATAGTCCTGCTGGATGAGCAGGACTATCTTGCTTAAGCGATGAGACAATTGCAAGATAAAGAAACCTATGAGCAACTTGAGAAAAATCAGTTTCCTGTTGTTATAAGTGAAAAAATCAAGTTTATTGAATGAAGCACAGGAATTAGGAGTAATTTCAAAGCAAGAATATGAATATTTAAAGTGAGTGTTTACCATTTAAAAAATAAAAGTCGGATACTCACCTAAGGACAGGGAAGGCTCGGTCCTAATGAGCCTTCCCTCTCCTCTCCCGGTGCCCGGTCCCGCGCAGGATCCCCCGTGGCAGTATTCGACCAGTTCGGTCAAATACTGCCACTTCCGCATGCCGAAGGGAGCTTTCGGGAGCACTCAGGCTCCCGAAGATGGGCCGCTCCATACTACGCATGCGCGAGCGCCCTCTATGACGCACTCGCATGTGCGTAGTATGGAGCGGCCCGTCTTCGGAAGCTCGAGTGCTCCCGAAGACCTCCGAAGTCCCTGCGGCAGCGGACGCGAACGGGGGAGCCAGCGCAGCACCGAGGGCACCGGGAGAGGGGAGGGAAGGCTCATTAGGACCGAGCATTCCCTCTCCTTAGGTGAGTATCTGACTTTTTTATTTTTAATGTGGTACCCATTAGCTTTAAAGGTGGCCACACACGATACAATAAAATGATCCGATTTTACAGTAATTCGATAAAAACGATCGTATCTCCCGAAAAAATCGAAAGCTTTTTTTTCATTCGACTGAAAAATCTGATCGGATTTCCCGTTTTCTTTGATTTTAATCGATCCGGACTGCCAGATATTTTTCTTCAATCTTTCTAAAGATTGTATGGTGTGTGTTGGATTGTCAATTTATTAATATACACACCCTAGCAATTTTGTGAGTTTCCAATCATTTTTATCATAATTGGGTGAAAAATTGAACATAGGTGTGTGGTACATTGGTCATATTTTTGAAATGTTACAATCAGTCAGAAAAATTGATTGCAATTCTTAAATTGAACAGATATTTAAAAAATTGTATGGTGTGTGGCCAACTTAAGGGTGACTACCTATAATGTACCTACGATATATTTTATTTCCAAAATTCATAAAAATCCAATAAAACCACCAGGGCGCCCTATAGTATCTGGAAATGGAGGGCCCTGTGAAAGACTGGGACGCTTTATAGAGGAAAAATTAAAACCACTTGTTGTGAAATTAGTCATATGTAAAGGACACAGGTGATGTCCTTAAAGTGCTGTCACACTTTGAGGCTCCCCCTGGGTCCCTCCTTGCGACAACGTACACATATGCGACAACGATCGTTTGTTGTGAACGACGAACAAACTTTTAATTGACGAAAGAACGACCTAAGTAAAGTTAGTTTTTAAAGGTGTGTAACGATCTGATCGTTAGAACTAACGTTACATCACGTAAAGCAACTACTGCGCTTGCGCATAAAAATGAAAAGTTTCATGGAGAAATAGTGACATGCGCATGTCAAGCTTAGTACGAACGACCGTTTCCAGACTATGTACTACTTTTGCAAACGATCGTCGTTGGAAAAAATCCGCCAAGATAGATCGTTCGTCCGTTTTTAACGATCTAGCTTGTCCATTGTTAGTCTTAATGGTCGTTGGCTCCTTTTTTTTTTTTTTTTTTAAACTATCGTCTTTTGAAATGATCGGGGAACGATAGTTTCAAACTACTATAGTCGCATGTGTGTATGCACCTTAAAGGTGCGTACACACATGCAACTATAGTCTAAGCTACTGTAGGCCCTATACCACTCCTAACCCCAAAAAGCGCGCAAATTCTCAAGGACAAATTGGTACAAAGTGAATATGTACCCACTGCACAAGGTAGTAGTTGGTTACGTAGCAATGCGGGTAAAGTGATGTATAGGTGCGTAACATGTCCCCCCTAGTTCACAAGACATAAACCTTCAGTGATAGTGAGGGGAACAAAAACATATAAAATGAATGGCTTTATGAATTGCAATACTGAGAGAGTCATTTATGTGGTTGAATGCCCTTACAAAATGATGTATGTTGCAAAAACAAAGCGAGATTTGTCGAAGTCCAGAATATTAGAACATTTTAGAGAAATTGAAGATAGCGATCTAGTTACTCCCCTATATACACACTATAGGGAAGTTCATAATGCCTCGCTAAATGGAACAAAGATGAAGGCTATCTATAGGTTAAACCCGTCTGAGAGGAGAGGTGACTTTGAAGATATCGGTTTAGGCAAGGAAACCAAGTGGATTTATCGCCTAAATACATGGACAACCAATGGTTTCAACACTGAATTTGATTTGACCCCTTTTCTTAGGCAGATGACCTATAATAGGTAATATATTGTCTAGCCACTAGGTGGCAGAATGGTCTGTGGTGCTATATGTAGGATAGCAAAAAGTAGTGAGTCATAGTAAAGTGTGGAACGCAACTGAGGATGAAAGTACTCAGTGTGAGAATTATTCTGGGCTGAATATCCCCCTAAGATATGTAGTCAAACTTTCTGAAGAAGAAACTCTATCAGTTAGCCATTAACCACTTGCCGACCGCCCACAGCCGATGGCCCATGTACTGTATACATCTATTCTTCCCTGTAATCATTCACTGATCACCTATCAATCACCCCCTGTCACTAACACCCATCAGATCAGACCCTAACCTGCCCCTTGCGGGCACCTGATGAACCGCCCGCACCCTCAGGTCGCCCGCAGACCGCCCTCAGATCGCCTCCGAAGTGCATTGTTTACATCTGTTCTTCCCTGTAATCACCCACTGAACACCCATCAATCACCCCGTCACCACCTGTCACTGCTACCCATCAGATCAGGCCCTAATCTGCCCCTTGCAGGCACCCAATCACCCGCCCACACCCTCAGAACGCCCTCAGACCCCATCTCTGATCACCTTGCCAGTGCATTTCTTGCATCTATTCTCCCCTCTATTCACACCCTGATCACCTATAAATCACCCGTCACCCCCTGTCACCACCTGTCACTGCTACCCATCAGATCAGACCCTAAACTGCCCCTTGCGGGCACCCAAACACCTGCCCACACCCTCAGACCCCGCCTGAACACCTCTCCAGTGCATTATTTACATCTGTTCTCCCCTCTAATCACCCATCAATCACCCATCATTAACCCCCTGTCACTGCTACCCATCATACCCATCAGATCAGACCCTCATCTGCCCCTTTGCGGGCACCCAATTACCCGCCCACACCCTCGGATCGCCCTCAGACCCCATCTCTGATCACCTCCCCAGTGCATTGCTTGCATCTATTCCCCCCTCTAATCACACCTTGAGACACCCATCAATCACCTCCTGTCACCACCTGTCACCCCCTAGCACACCTACCCATCAGATCAGGCCCTAATTTGCCCCGTGTGGGCTCCTGATCACTCGGCCAAACACTCAGATCCCCCTCAGACCCCCTTCCGATCACCTCCCCAGTGCATTGATTGCATCTATTCTCCCCTCTAATCACCCCCGGAGACACCCATCAATCACCTCCTGTCACCCCCTAGCACTCCTATCCATCAGATCAGGCCCTAATCTGCCCCCTGCGGGCTTCTCATCACCCAGCCAAACCCTCACCCACCCCACCGCAGTGACAGAATTTTTTTTTTCTGATCACTGCTTGATCTCTACGACTTAATTGGGGCTGAGACCAACCGTTATGCCACACAATACGCAACCGCCAATCCAAGAAGCTATTATGCCCAGCCTTTTCGGTGGAAACCACTCCAAGTTTCTGAACGTAACACTTTTTGGGGCCTTCTCCTTAACATGGGTCAAGTCAAAAAGAATGTATTGCGGTCTTATTGGTCTATGCACCCAATACATCACATGCTCATGTTCTCTGCTGCCATGTCCAGGTCACGATTTGAGAACATCCTGCGCTTCCTGCACTTCAGTGCCAATACAACCTGTCATCTTAAGAGGCCACCCTGCTTATGAGCGGTTCCACAAAATTCGGCCCCTCATAGACCACCTGTCATCAAAATTTACAGATGCTTTTACCCCTGAACAGGCATTTTGAGGCATTTGGTTTCCAGACTACTCCTCACGGTTTTGGGCCCCTAAAATGCCAGGGCAGTATAGGAACCCCACAAGTGACCCCATTTTAGAAAGAAGACACCCCAAGGTATTCCGTTAGGTGTATGATGAGTTAAAAGAATTTATTTTTTGTCACAAGTTAGTGGAAAATGACACGTTGCGGGAAAAAAAAATCAATTTCCGCTAACTTGTGACAAACCATAAAATCTTCTATTAACTCATCATACACCTAACGGAATACCTTGGGGTGTCTTCATTCTAAAATGGGGTCATTTGTGGGGTTCCTATCCTGCCCTAGCATTTTAGGGGCCCTAAACCGCTAGTAGTCTAGAAACCAAATGCCTCAAAATAACTTGTGAATAGGACGTTGGGCCCCTTAGCGCACCTAAGCTGCAAAAAAAGTGTCACATATGTGGTATCGCCGTACTTAGAAGTAGTATAATGTGTTTTGGAGTGTATTTTTACACATACCCATGCTGGGTGGGAGAAATATCTCTGTAAATGACAATTTTTTTGATTTTTTTTTTTACACACAATTGTCCATTTACAAAAATATTTCTCACACCCAGCACGGGTATGTGTAAAAATACACCCCAAAACACATTATACTACTTCTCCTGAGTACGGCGATACCACATGTGTGACACTTTTTTGCAGCCTAGGTGCGCTAAGGGGCCCAACGTCCTATTCACAGGTCATTTTGAGGCATTTGGTTTCTAGACTACTCCTCACGGTTTAGGGACTCTAAAATGCCAGGGCAGTATAGGAACCCCACAAGTGACCCCATTTTAGAAAGAAGACACCCCAAGGTATTCCGTTAGGTGTATGATGAGTTCATAGAAGATTTTATTTTTTGTCACAAGTTAGTGGAAAAATGACACTTTGTGAAAAAAAAACAATAAAAATCAATTTCCGCTAACTTCTGACAAAAAATAAAATCTTCTATGAACTCACTATACTCCTAATGGAATACCTTGGGGTGTCTTCTTTCTAAAATGGGGTCACTTGTCGGGTTCTAATACTGCCCTGGCATTTTAGGGGCCCTAAAGCGTAGGGAGTAGTCTAGAAACCAAATGCTTCAAAATGACCTGTAAAATCCTAAAGGTACTCATAGGACGTTGGGCCCCTTAGCGCACCTAGGCTACAAAAAAGTTACACATGTGGTATCGCCGTACTCAGTAGAAGTAATATAACATGTTTTGGGGTGTATTTTTACACATGCCCATGCTGGGTGGGAGAAATCTCTCTGTAAATAGACAATTGTGTGTAAAAAAAAAAAAAAAATCAAAAAAATCTCATTTACAGAGATATTTCTCCCACCCAGCATGGGTATGTGTAAAAATACACCCCAAAAAAATACATTGTACTACTTCTCCTGAGTACGGCGATACCACATGCGTGAACCCTTTTTGCAGCCTAGGTGCGCTAAGGGGACATTTTGGAAAGTAGACACCCCAAGGTATTCAGAGAGGGGCATGGTGAGTCCGTGGCAGATTTCTTTTTTTTTTTTTTTTTGTCACAAGTTAGCAGAAATGGAAACTTTTTTTTTCCTTTTTTTTTTTTATTTCAAAGTGTCATTTTCCGCTAACTTGTGACAAAAAATAAAATCTTCTATGAACTAACCATGCCTCTTAGTGAATACTTTGGGATGTCCTCTTTCCAAAATCGGGTCATTTGGGGGGTATTAATACTATCCTGGAATTTTAGCACCTCATGAAACCTGACGGGTGTTCAGAAAAGTCAGAGATGCTTCAAAATGGGAAAATTCACTTTTGGCACCATAGTTTGTAAACGCTATAACTTTTACCCAAACCAATAAATATACACTTATTGGATTTTTTTTTTATCTAAGACATGTAGTAGAATAAATTTGGACAAAAATGTATATAGAAATTTTACTTTATTTTAAAAATGTCAGCACAGAAATTTAAAAAAAAAATAAATCATTTTTTTGACAAAATTCGTGTCTTTTTTGATGAATATAATAAAAACTAACAGCAGCAATCAAATAGCACCAAAAGAAAGCTGTATTAGTGACAATGGAGGGAAAATCGATTTAGATGGTAGGTTGTATGACCGAGCAATAAACCGTGAAAGCTACAGTGGTCTGAATGGAAAAAAAAAGGCTCTGGTCCTTAAGGGGTAGAAAGACTGTGGTCCTCAAGTGGTTAAAAGGTATTATTTTTTTTACAAAACGTTTTTTTCTACCTATATAATCTGAAGAAGAAATTAATAAACCTGCCCTCTGATAAGAAATTCCAATGTATGTACACTGATATTAGAAAGCATGGACTGTTTTTCGCATTGGATAAATTGGACTACTTCTATTAAAGCGAACCTGTGACAAAAAAAGTTCCCCTGGGGGGTACTCACCTCGGGAGGGGAAAGCCTCAGGGTCCCAATGAGGCTTCCCCCTCCCCTGTAGCTTCAGGCAATCCAGCACTGGCTCCCCAAAGTGTCCGGCAATCCTCCCTCGACAAGCCTGACAGGCGCTGATTTATTTACCTTTCCTGGCTCCAACGGGGGCACTGTTGTGGCTTTCCGCACGGAGATAGGCGTGAATAGCCCATCTCTGTTGGGGCCTCTCTACGGCGCAGGAGACATGCGCCTGCGCAGTAGAGCGGGCCAACAGCGATCGGCTATTTCCGCCCATCTCTGAGCAGAGAGCCGATACTGCGCCTGCGCTAGAGCCACCGACGTGGGACCAAGGAGGGCGGGGGAAGCCTCAATAGGATCCGGAGGCTTCCCCTACCCGAGATGAGTACCCCCCAGGGGAGGTGTTTTTTTTTTAGTTACAGGTTTTCTTTAAAAGGAATGACACTTGTCAGAATATTCTTATACATGTTGTGTGCATGCAGACTTAAGGTGGCCACTAATGATCCAATCTTTTTCATCCAATCTTACCATTTTTATGTAATATAAGGTAACTGCCTAAATTATCCATTAAGTATATTCACTCAATTTACCCTTATACTACATAGATTTGGTAAGATTGGATGAAAAAGATTGGATCATTAGTGGCCACCATTAGTGCATACAGCAAATTGTTGCATTTAAAGCAGAATAAAACCTAGCATTTCTTCTTTGATCTAAAAAATTATTTACAGTATATTGTATACAACCAGCATTTTTCTTTTACTAGACCAGCATTCAAAGTGTTACACACAGGGCTTGAAATTTCAGTGTATTAAATGTGGACACATCCAAAGTGTAGATTGGTATGTTGTGTTACTTAAATGTATCAAGTGAGGAATGTGACACATTATCTGGCTGTGCAGGAGCTGGTGGACACAGACAGACTCAAAGCATTTCTGAATTCAATACATAATGAATAAAAATAGTTATTAATAAAATGCAAAGTTGGACTTCCGGGTTCCGGCGCCCTGGAGTGAAGACACTAGCAGAGGAGCTCTGGTGAACGTTCCATCCCCGCGTGGTTCAACAGCCAGATAAAGCCAGATAAAGCGCCCCACGCTTACCAAATCTTGTGGTAAGATAAACACCCCGGGGACCCCATGAACGATTCATGGACAGATACCTTACACGGTCCGAACGCCACACCCGCCTCCAAGATGGCGCCGAAAAAGAACAAGGAACACCGCGCTAGGCCACCCTCCAACAAGCGCTACCAGGAATGGACAGAGGAGCCGAATGTCCGCGACTGGGACTTGGACTCGGATGGCACAAATGATGGAGGTGAGCAACACTCTAAATATGCTAAAATAGCCAAAGAAGTGGTGGCGCAGCTGCGGCCCGACTTAGAGGCCATGATACAAGCAGCTCTTACACAATCCCTTAAAAAAGTACATAAAGACTTGCAAGCACATACTACCCGGTTGAACCAAGCAGAAAGCCCACATATCCACCACTGAGAATGATATTGCATCCCACGGAAAGTCACTACAAACTGTGCTGAAAGACAACAAAGAGATGCATGATAAACTTCAGGACCTGGAGAACAGATCCAGGCGTAGCAACTTGCGTATAGTAGGCCTACCTGAGACATACGCAGCAACAACTCTATCAAAAATCTGTGCTGAGTCCATCCTCCACCTCCTGGGGTTAGATGGAATACACAAAGTGGAAAGAGCCCACAGGGTGGGCCCCCCGCTAGCAGCTGATACCAAAAAAGGCCCTCGGGTGATAATGGCAAAGTACCTAGACTACTCAGAAAAAGCAGAAATCATCAGGGTATACCGCCAACAACATCAAGATCTGGAATTTGAAGGCCATAAACTCAGACTCTTCAATGACTTTTCTCTAGAAATATCCAAACTACGCCAAAAATTCAATGCGGATTGTGGAGAGTGTGTACGTAGACAATGGAAATTCACCTTGCTATACCCAGCCATATTGAAGTGCACCGATGGCAATAACAAAACAAGAACCTTCAAGACTCCACAAGAGGCTGATTCTTTCTTTATCACCACAGGAGACACTGCACCCCAAGCATCTCCTGATCATAGCGACAACGATTCTTGAATCAAGCTACATATGAAGCACAGCTTCGATCACTAGTTAATTGCAGCGTGGGGCGCTGCCAGCCTGCTTGTTTGCTCTGGACCTCTCCGATGGCACTACAGGTCGCATAACATACAAAATGACATATTTTAAAAAATCTTCTGAGGGGTTCCAGGCTGCAAGTATATAATGATCTGTTTCACGCGCGGGGGGGGCATCATTGACTGGTCCTGCCTGCCTGGTTTATCCCCCAGGGGAAGAAGTGAAGTTACTTACGTTTTAGTTTTTTCTCCCTCTGTATTCAGATACGTCCACAAGTGTGAGGACTTACTACGCACTGTGGATGGATGCCAGCTTTTTGAAATCTCTAGAGATTTATAAACCAGAGAGAAGATGGGGTTTTGTTTTTCTATCTGTCCGTTTGTCAAAAACCTGAGCGGTTCTTGCCTTTTTCATGATTGCTAACTCAGTAAAGGACCAGCCCTTAAAGCGTTGCTATCATATAAATCCGGCATAGTGGGGTCTGAACCCTTTATAACAGTAATTATAGATTGTACACACAGTATTACAGCGCTAAAGATGAAGTCAATGCTATTGGGTGGAACGCGCTATATACAGTTACCAATCCCGTTTAGATAAAATTCAAAGTAGCTTGCGCTCAGTCCATACATCCAAGGGTCACTTTGCTCCCAAAGTATCTTTCCTGGGCATGGAACACCTCAAAATAAACAAACACAAAGCAAGATAATAGTGCAGACTGTAATACAAGGTATAAACCCCTCTGGTGTGAAAGCAGCACAGATTCGCAATAGTGTGAAGGTGTGGGGGCAGGGGACACCACCACCAACTAAACTCAGGCTCTCCCCTCTGGTCTGATATCCTCCCTGCTCACCGTCAATACATCAAGCAGGGTCAACCGAACACAGCCTCCTGTTTAGCCTTCTTAATCACAAACGGCAAGCCCATTAAGTATCCACATCCCTTGTGTATCCTCAGGTCAAAGCACAAACAATGCCAATGTGTAAAACCATAACATTTAATATCTCGTATAAAAGTATTGCGCGTACATCATATCATATTAAAACAGGCGTATCACAAGCATACTACCGATCTCCCACTCCAGGGCCACGGCTCGTCTCGTCTATCTCCCAGCGTGTCCGGCGTCTCTCTCGTTCGTTGTCCTCCTCGCTGCTCCAAGTCACGCCCTACCTGTTTCGCACTAGTGTGACTCATCAGGGGCTGATTGAGCATGCGCAGAGAAGACCATTATGTACTATCAACCCTCCTAAGGGCGGAAGTGCATCCTCGGACGTCAGCCCGCCTCCACCTCCGCCCTTACCCTACTAGTTCCTGATCTGACGCTAGTCACATGACCACAAGAGTCATAGCGCTATGACTCTTGTGGTCATGTGACTAGCGGCAGATCAGGAATGATGAGTCACACTAGTGACGAAACCGGTAGGGCGTGGCTTGGAGCAGCGAGGAGGACAACGAACGCGAGAGACGCCGGACACGCTGGGAGATAGAGACGAGCCGAGCCGTGGCCCTGGAGTGGGAGATCGGTAGTATGCTTGTGATACGCCTGTTTTAATATGATATGATGTACGCGCAATACTTTTATACGAGATATTAAATGTTATGGTTTTACACATTGGCATTGTTTGTGCTTTGACCTGAGGATACACAAGGGATGTGGATACTTAATAGGCTTGCCGTTTGTGATTAAGAAGGCTAAACAGGAGGCTGTGTTCGGTTGACCCTGCTTAATGTATTGACAGTGAGCAGGGAGGATATCGGACCAGAGAGGAGAGCCTGAGTTTAGTTGGTGGTGGTGTCCCCTGCCCCCACACCTTCACACTGTTGTGAGTCTGTGCTGCTTTCACACCAGAGGGGTTTATACCTTGTATTACAGTCTGCACTATTATCTTGCTTTGTGTTTGTTTATTTTGAGGTGTTCCATGCCCAGGAAAGATACTTTGGGAGCAAAGTGACCCTTGGATGTATGGACTGAGCGCAAGCTACTTTGAATTTTAGTAATTATAGATTGATGGTATACCTTGAAATGAATCAGAGCACTCAGTATATGATTTTATATAAAAAATTGTATGTGCTTATCATACAGCATATATACAAAATATGAACAGTTCTGTAACGATTGTGGAACTTCCTCCGTGATCAGCGCACAATGTGTGCGCTGACACGGCGGAAATCCTCCACAAGCGTATAATTGCAGGAACCCAGCAAAAGGTGCTATGCACCCGTAGAGGGAAATTCCTGTCGGCAGATGGCGTTGTGGAGTGCAGAGGAACCAATCCTCTGTACTTCCACAAATGCCAGAAAGGAATTGTACAAAGCGCAGAACGCAATCGCAAGAGAAGCGAATGAGAATGAGCAAAGGGACAGGTTGTATGTGTGCCCCAAACTAGTCGCCAACCCGCGACAGTGCACACACAACAGCAGATATGAAATGGGAACGCGATCTCGAGAGGTGCGATCGCCAGACGTGACACAAGGCTACAGCAAGGCAGAGCACAAGAGTAGCAAAGGCACAGCAAATAATACAATGAGAAGACAAGGAAAATAACAAATGCTAACTGAACGCGAACACCGCACTCATTTGCAACAGTGCACGCGTTCGTGCGCAGTCTCCACGTGATAAGCACAATATAAACAAGCACGCCTAACTAACAATCGACAGACAAACATGAAACAGAGGACGCGAGCGCTTGCTTAACGGTTACCTCACCGAGCCTCCAGCAAGCGTTCGTAGCGGACAAGACAGACACACAAAAGGAGGAGCAAGCGAGGGATAGGATCCACAGCACTAGTGCAAGGCGAGTGCGATCCAGGAAGACAGAACAGAAGGATCCACAGCGCTAGCGCAAGATGCTAGTGCGATCCAAGTGAGACAGATCAGAAGAGATAGCTGGTAGCAACCGCTGCACCAGCTATACTCCAAGAACAGAGATCAGAACGATTTCCTGTCGACCACCGCTGGGACAGGACAATCGCAACAGAACAAACAAAACAGATAAGCAATCCTAACTGCACTAGAGAAACCTGCCTAGCGCATTTTCAGGAATTACTCTAAGCTGAACTTCAAACAAAGAGTAAGGCTGACACTCCAGGAGTGTTTCACAGGAAGGAATCCTTATGACCAGCCAAGCATTGTGGGAAACACATAGTACTTATAGTACACGCCTCCAATGAATGTGGCCAGGCAATTTGCATGACAACGTATGCAAATTCCTCAGCAAGCACAAGCTGCAAAACTGACAGAAGCTCTCCTTTCCAGAGTCCTGCAGCATGCAAACCTAAACAATGGTCAAAAAGCTGCCTGCCTGCACACGCAGCTGAGCAGATCATTACAAGTTCCAAGTAGTTTTTCCTTCTAACAGTATTCCATCTCATCAAGGATTTATAGCCAAGCGATCATCAATCTTCTAAGTACATTCAAAAAACAATATAACAGTTGTATTATGTAGAATAAGATTAAAAGTAGTCTCATCTGTATCAATAGCTGTGTATCTAGTAGCTGTGTAAAACTTGTAGTAATCTTCTTAAAGAAATAGCATAAAAAATAGCTTCTAAAAAAACTTCTTGCCAACATCTTAACAAAACTTAAGGCTGAAAAATTAATAAAGTAAATCACCAGAATATTATGCATATTACCCCTTCTCTGTCATCTCTTCAGCATCTAGAACCACTTGTGGGAAGGTAGCTTCTGCCTCATGTGTCTTCTCAGGAGATTGTTGGGCTTCTGCAAACTATGAGCTTTCAGCTTCTACTTTTATAGGGGTTGGAGGCAATATGGCTGCCTAATCTGGCCTTTCCCTGAATCCCGGGTTCTGATTGGCTAAAGCTTCCGTGCGTCAAACGCTATCTAT
Organism: Hyperolius riggenbachi; assembly: GCF_040937935.1. Classification (NCBI taxonomy): domain Eukaryota; kingdom Metazoa; phylum Chordata; class Amphibia; order Anura; family Hyperoliidae; genus Hyperolius; species Hyperolius riggenbachi. The sequence continues at coordinate 193,060,534 of NC_090653.1, read as the reverse complement.
GTTTTGAATACCTAAATCACAATATTATTGTTTACAAAATTCTTAAGTACCTTATCTTGTGGGAATTTACGTAGGTTTGCAATGTTTACACATTCTAATCAGGTCATTTCTGACGCAGTTAATTAAAAATGGATGTCAACAGCCATCTTATCTGCTGGTTGACTTATTTGACCCAGACATGGACTTCCAAAAACATTAAACAATGTAATTTATGACTCATTTCTGATAATCTCCCGTTCTGCTAATTAGTTTTTGGAATGTCTCTGTACTTTCCCAGGTCAGATTGAGCCTATAACACTGTACACAGATCTGTAAAAGCCTTCAGCAATTTAAGGCTTATTAAAACATACAGGGCTTCTAATATACTTATTTAAATATAAAGCTTATTATATAATTCTTCTTAAAACAATTAATCATAAGAAATCATTGCATATTAAATCTTAATAATATAAAATAATTGTCTATATAAATATAATAACTTCAACCAGCAGAGGTCAGCCTTTCATAACAAATAACAAACAGTATTAATAATGCTGATTTTATAAGACTATGAAACCGCCAGGTGGCTTCATTGAATCATCTTTAACTAATTGGGAAAACACCTTCTTTGTTTAATATTTATAAAATTTGTTCCCAAAACATCATGTGTTATCAGCTTTCAGTGTTCAGGTAACTGAGACAGCCTTGTACTCAGAACACGTCAACAATTCTTCCAGAACCATAACAATCCTACGAGAATGTTTTACTGTCTCATCATCACTAGCTTTTAAATATATTTCACAGTATTAAAGTATATTATATAGGGTTTAACAATAACTATTTCTTTCTTTGGAAGGACTATATTGATTATTAATATTTATATATACATACAAATATGACCGTTTTTCCTGCATAAATAAAACCGCTAGAATTCTGACACGTTGACAGAAGGGGGTTAGTCACCATCTCACGGGGAAATGATATGAAGGGTCTCATGCTTATGTGTTGGTTATATTTGCGGTTGAATTCTTACACATCACCCAGCCAAATAGATGACAGTTACTTCCTGTAGTTGGAATGTCAAGGGGCTGCGCTCCCCTCGCAAGCGCTCAATGGTTCTACGTCATTTAAAAAAGTTAAGGGTAGAAATAGCATTATTACAGGAAACTCACTTATCTTCTGATCATTTTTATTACATGAAAAAACAGTGGGTGGGGCAAATCTTTGGGTCATCCTCAGTTGAAAGAAAGGCGGGGTACTTGTCCTAATTCATAAAAATTTCCAAGGAAAGGTCCTTGATTATCAATCAGATGGCTCGGAAAGATGGGTGAGAATTCAATTGCAGATTGGGAATGAAATACTTAATCTTCTGAATGTTTACGGACCAAATGGTGACAACTTATTATTTATGGGGAAGCTCAGTGAACTGATCCTCCAAGACACATCCTCAAATTGGGTGGTGGGGGGAGATTTCAACACGGTAATGAACACAACAGAAGACAGATCCCCGGTTGCCTCGATACCCCAAATCTATCAGAAAAAAATCAGACCGCCTTCATGCCTTTACATTAGATACAAAACTTGTGGATGTCTGGACAATGCACCCTTGGGACAGATCATATACATTTTATTCTGCCCTGCATGACATGTGGACCAGAATAGACAATTTTCTAGTATCAGATAGAGCTGTGACAAGGGTGCTATGTTCAGACATAACAGACATGGTCATTTCAGACCACTCACCAATAGTAATTTCAATGAAGGAATCTACCCCCAGGGGCACAGACATATTATGGAGATTCCCTACACAATTCTACCAGGATGAGCAGTTCACTGGGCTTCTTAAGCAATGGTGGGAAGAGTATCATGAAGATAACAAACTTATACCTGATGCTAAACTATTTTGGGAAGCAGCTAAACCTGTTCTTAGAGGCAAAATAATATCATACGTATCAGGCAAAAGAAAGGAAGCCCAAGCTAACTATCTCAAAATAGTAAAAGAAGCCAGAGAGGCCCTAATTAAATTCCAGACTCACCCAAACCCAGCCACCAAGCTACAATGGACCAAAAAGAAACTAGAACCAGACAAGTGGCTCAAAATAAAAGATCATATATGTGGAACATACAAAGAAATAAGATTCAGGAGATTTGGGAATAAAATGAGCAAAATGCTAAGCAATATTGTTAAAGGCCCACATCCACCCACTAATATCCCAATAATTAAAAACGATCTAGGCCAACTCATTTCAGACCCTAAGCAAATTAATGAACAGTTCCAAAAATCTTATAACACCCTCTATAGCGATAAAAGCCCCCAAGAGCAAACTATCGAAATCGAGAGCATACTACAATCCACCCCATTACCCTCACTAATGTCAGAAGAACTTCTTTTTCTAAATGCAGACATCTCCCAGGAGGAGGTTCTATCTACCATTAAGAACCTAGCGAACCACAAATCTCCGGGCCCGGATGTGCTTTCCCCAGAATTCTACAAACTTCTGAAAACAGAGATAGTGCCATATCTTCAAAAATTGTTTAACACCATACTCAAAGACGGTCAAATGCCAACCTCAGCCAAACTAGCTCACATTAAACTACACCATAAGCCAGGCAAGGACCCCACAGACCCGGCAGCGTATCGGCCCATATCCTTGATAAATCAGGATATCAAAATTTTGACTAAAATCCTGGCCGATAGGCTGGCGGGTCTTATGCATAAATTGGTGAGCCCAACACAAACAGGATTCATCCGCAATAGATCAGCGGTAATGAACATAAGAAAGGTCTTGACAGTACTAGATCATACAAAAGCCTACCCAACTACAAGTAAACATTATGCCTTGCTATTGTTAGATGCCGAAAAGGCATTTGACAATGTCAAATGGAAATGGTTGAAATCAGTCCTAACCAAAATGAACTTCCAGGGCTCGTTTAGGTATCTTCTAAATGCATAACAAGATAACCCATGTGCACAAATTTACACTAAAGGTTTCCTTTCCTCTCGTTTTGTGCTAGAGAGGGGCACACGACAAGGGTGCCCTCTTTCACCCCTGCTATTTAATTTAGCCCTTGAACCTTTAATTAGAAAATGAAGTGATCAAATAACAGGGATTCCCATAGGCATAGTGACTGTCACTCAAGCTGCATTTGCAGATGATGTGCTTCTATTTATGGCCAAACCCCATGAGGAACTACAAAAAGTGGTAGAAATCATTAAAAACATAGGGTCCCTAAGTGGGTTTGTAATTAACTTAAATAAAAGCGAATTACTATGTCTTTCCTCCCAAACAGAACTTCCGAAACTAATGGCAAGCTCTCCAATATCCATCAAGAAACAAGTTAAATACCTGGGAATCAGCTTCACGAGAGATCCTGATTCCCTTTATGACCTGAATTACTTACCCCTTTTCCAACATATTAGACAAAAGCTGGAGCACTGGCAAAATCTTCCCATACATTTAATGGGCAGAGCTGCAGTCCTGAAGTCCATGTGTTTTGGCAAAATTCTCTACCTTTTACAAACCATTCCCTTACTAATAAAGCACAGGGATATTCAGGCACTGGAAAGCGCCTTCAACAAATTCCTTTGGAGAGGCCGGAAGGTCAGGATTGCATACACAAAATTAAAATTACCAAAAGAGTGGGGAGGGTTGAGTCTACCCAATATCAGATTTTATAATCTAGCCTGCCTATCCAGACACATAAGGGATTGGGAAAAACAATCCAACATCTATTCTAATTATGACCTAGATAATGCCTTTATGGAGCCCTGGCAGCCCATGGCAGTCCTGCATACTTCCTATAAAGACCTTCCCACCAGACTAAAACATAGGATGGTTAGGGACACCTGGGTCACGTGGAAAGAAATAAGACACCTCTTTGAACAGCCAGCTAAAATCTCCAAAGATATGCCATTATGGGGGCACCCAGGTTTCCCACCTAGCATTTCTCATGGGGGATTTCTATCGTGGGAAGATAAGGGGATAACTAAACTGGGGAATCTTTGGTACTTAAAAAAAAAAAAACAGATGGTACAATTTCCTAGAACTAAGAGCACTATACAACATCCCTAAATCACATTTTTGTACCTTTTTTGAAGTGCCGGTTGTCAGAGCGGTTTGCGTTTTTCCTATACTTAACATTGAGGCAGAAACGCCTCCGCAATCCAAAATCTGCAGCAGCCCGGGAGTATGCGTTTCTGCAAAACGCCTCCCGCTCTGGTGTGCACCAGCCCATTGAAATACATTACCCAAACGGATCCGCACACGCAAGCGGATCGCAAACCGCAGCCGAACCGCTCTGGTGTGCACTAGGCCTTACTGTGCAAAAAGTGATGATTAACATCCATAATGAAGGAGGAATGACCGTGGTCTGATAAAATAGAATAAAATCAATTGGTACCAATCCTCAAAATCTACATAGCTACTCACTTTACCCCAAAGTATGAAACATTGTCTGAAAGATATTCCAGCGTGTAAGTGGATATGGAGCTTATATATAGGTATAGGATTTCCCTCACTGTTATCTCTGTGTGTAACTGTGTGTGAGAAAGCTCTCAGAAGAAGCTGCATGTTTCTGAGCTGTCTGCAAGAGAGAAGAGGAAATGTAACTTGCTGTAAACTTGTAATTGTCTGTGACAGCACAGCTTTTCATATATTTTTTTGGGCTTTCAGGGAAAAATACTCTGTAGTCTGATATGCAAAAAACAACACTTGCTGTGCATTGGAGCAGACACCCCTTTGCAAATGATTTTCCCAATAGATCTAAATCCTGTATATAATTAATTAAAGTTTTTGCCTCTGATATTTAACATGAAAAATAGGAAAATGTTTACACAGCTACTTAGACATTATTTGTACATTGTCATTTTATAGCACTCGGGTATTACATAGTTACATAGTTACATAGTTATTTTGGTTGAAAAAAGACATACGTCCATCGAGTTCAACCAGTATAAAGTACAACACCAGCCTGCTCCCTCACATACTCTGTGCGCCTAATAATTGAATCCCCTACCACCAGTACCTGTCTAGCCTTAGCTGCACTCCTATTCCCTTTCTCGTTACAGCAGTCTGCCCCTTGGTTGCTAAGGAGCACATCCTGCTGCAGCATTGCTACTCCTGAATCATCCTCCCCAATATTACGCAAACAAGCATACTTATTAGTGAGGGACAACTCGGGACTATTGATAGTATTCATTTAATTATTCCTATTAAAATGCATTTTCAATCAAATAATTCTTAACATAATGTACCACCTAAAGAAAGCCTACTTAGTGGCAGAAAAACAAGGTATAGATAATTTCTATGTGATAAGTAGTGGTAACGTTATTGGGGAATGAAAGGGAGGAGTGCTAAAATTAAAAATTCCTCTCGTCCATAAGGTGAAAAATACCCGTGGGCTGAAATGGTTAACATACTTTTTACAATTTTTCAATTGAAAACGTATTCAAAAGTTGGTGAAAAAGTACTATCAAAATTATTCAGAGGATTTTCTTGCTTGCCGGTGGTTTAACCACTACAGCTGCACAGATGTGACTCGCGGCTGCTGCAGCTGTAGTCGCGAAGACATTGTGTAATGTCCCTGCACTGAGTGGGGTGCCGCACGCGATTGTGTGCATGCACAGGCACGCTCCTGGCGGACCCCGAAGCAGGAGGGATTAGTAGTCCCCTGTACCAATCCATGCCTGCTTGTAAGAATGATTGCCGTTACAGTCAGTAACAGAAATCATTCTCTGTAAATGAATACAGGTAGTACATTACTTCCTGTAATGACGATCGTGCACGTGACACCCATACTTCCAGCAGCATTGGTCAAAGGGATCATGTGATCCCTTTACCCCTGTCCCTGCTATGATTGGCCCAAGAGATCATGTAACCCATTGGCCAATCAGTGTCCTCCAGTCCCTTAAAGATCACTATTACTGATAGTAATAGAGATCATTGATTAAAAAAAAAAAAGTAAGATACATTTTTTTTTCTTTTTTTTAAAAAAGTGTTTATGAATTTTTATTTCCAGATGTAATTTTACTATTTCGCCCCAAGATGCCTTTGCATAATATTGCCAATGTTTAACTCTATAGTAAGACCACATCATTGAATATGGAATTCAGTTCTGGGCACCACATTACAGGAAAGATATTGCAGTTTTAGAGCAGGTGCAGAGACGGGCAACAAAATTGATACGCGGGATGGAAGGTCTCACTTACCAAGAAAGGTTAGATAAACTGGGTTTATTTAGTTTAGAGAAAAGACGCCTTAGAAGGAATCTAATTAACATGTATAAATACATCAGAGGGCAATATAAAAGCTTGGCGGATGAGCTTTTTGTCCCTAGGCATTCACAATTTTTTTTCCCTTTTGAGGCTAATTGGACCCTGTTTAGTAAGGGTTTTTCGCCTTCCTCTGGATCAACAGGGATATGTGAGGGAGCAGGCTGGTGTTGTGCTTTGTTTTCTGGTTGAACTCAATGGACGTATGTCTTTTTTTCAACCCAAATAACTATGTAACTATGTAAATATATATACACATTTTAATGCTTTTGCTTTTGATTCAGTTTGTCAATGTGTGTTACTAAAAATAATTCACAAGTCATAGGCCTCAACACTAACACACACTAAAATCTATTCTACAACTTATAGTTACATAGTTATTTTGGTTGAAAAAAGACATACGTCCATCGAGTTCAACCAGTATAAAGTACAACACCAGCCTGCTCTCTCACATATCCCTGTTGATCCAGAGGAAGGCGAAAACACCCTTACAAGGCATGGTCCAATTAGCCCCTAAAGGGAAAAATTCCTTCCCGACTCCAAATGGCAATCAGATAAAATCCCTGGATCAACATCATTAGGCATTACCTAGTAATTGTAGCCATGGATGTCTTTCAACGCAAGGAAAGCATCTAAGCCCCCTTTAAATGCAGGTATAGAGTTTGCCATAACGACTTCCTGTGGCAATGCATTCCACATCTTAATCACTCTTACTGTAAAGAACCCTTTCCTAAATAAATGGCTAAAACGTTTTTCCTCCATGCGCAGATCATGTCCTCTAGTCCTTTGAGAAGGCCTAGGGACAAAAAGCTCATCCGCCAAGCTATTATATTGCCCTCTGATGTATTTATACATGTTAATTATCACGGTTAAAATAATACTACATCTCTCTGTTCATGGCTATTTGGTATCTAGCAGGCCATTAACTCCGAAGTGTGCAAGTAGCTGTGTACAGGCTGACTTTTTTACTTTTTTTACACTAGCACTACATTGTTTGCATAGCCGTAGAAAAGCCAGGACACCAGAAAAAGGCCACAAATGTCACAATTATGGAAAGCTAACAACCAGGGCTATTCAAAAGTGGTTGTTGTATAAGCTACCGACTCATGTAGCTTTGCTGAAACTTTACCAAATTTGATCATAATTTTGAAAATGTAAATTTTTTTTTTTTGAATGATGAATTGAGTTTGTCCCCTACGTATTTATGTGACAGGGGGCCAAGATATAAGACATCAACATTTATTATACCACTCATGATTAGAATGAGGTCACATATACATCATTTCATGACAAACAGGATGCAGAGCAATCCATTATTAACCACTTCACCACTGAGGGGTTTTACCCCCTGACCACCAGAGCATTTTTCACCTTTCAGCGCTCCTTCCACTCATTCGTCTATAACTTTATTATTACTTAACGCAATGAAATGAACTATATCTTGTTTTTTCCGCCACCAATTAGGCTTTCTTTAGGTGGGACATTATGCCAAGAATTATTTTATTCTAAATGTGTTTTAATGGGAAAATAGGAAAAATGTGGGAAAAAAAATATTTTTCAGTTTTCGGCCACTATAGTTTTTAAATAATGCATGCTACTGTAATTAAAACCCATGAAATGTATTTGCCCTTTTGTCCCGGTTATAAAAATGTTCAAATTATGTCCCTATCACAATGTTTGGCGCCAATATTTTATTTGGAAATAAAGGTGCATTTTTTTTCAGTTTTGCGTCCATCCCTAATTACAAGCCCATAGTTTATAAAGTAACAGTGTTGTACCCTCCTGACATAAATATTTAAAAAGTTTAGTCCCTAAGGTAACTATTTATGTATTTTTTTTATTGTACATTTATTAATTTTTTTTTCATTACAAAAAAAAAAAATTGGGAGTGTGGGAGGTAATGAGTTAATTTTTTGTGTAAAAGTAATGTATTTGTATGTGAAAAATTTGTAGGGTGTAGTTTTACTATTTGGCCACAAGATGGCCACAGTAACTTTTTGTTTTAATGCGACCTCCAAGCGTCCTTCCGGAAGCTTGCAGGAGAGCAGCGGATCATTGCGGGGCTTAGATCAACGAACGGGAATGGATTTTCCCGTTCATTGATCTCCGGGCGAGCGGGCGGCGGCGTGTTTACTAGCGGCGGGCGGCGTGTTTACAGGCGGGAGCGCGGGCAGCGGCGGGAGTGCGCAAAGTACGGATTTCTCCGTCCCTGGGGGTTAAAGGATGGAAAAAGGGACGGAGAAATCCGTACGGGCGGGGGTAAAGGGGTTAAGGTGCGCCTATGGCTTTTTTGAAGTTCATTCAGATAGGGGCTGGTTTGTGTTAGAAGTAGGTGCTGGGTGGTTAGGGTTAGGAGTAGTTGAGGGGTGGTTAGGGTTAGGCATATTTAGTAGAGGGTTTCGGTGAGAGTTATAGTGGCCATACATGGTACAATAAAAACGTTCGCATATCCCATTTATTTGATCTAAATGATCGAATCGAATGAAAGTTGAAAATATTTTTTTTTTTCCGATCAAGAAATTCGAACGATTATCTCGTTTTTTCGAGAAAAATCAGATCGGACATGCTGGAAAAATCTTAATATTCGATCTAACGGAATAATCGAACTAAATTATCTAATCAAAAAAATGAAAAATTGTACCATGTATGGCCACCTTTAGGGCACAGTGCGGGATACTAGAACATCAGTTAGATTACTGATATTCTACTATTGTGGATAACTGAATATCAGTAAAATTACAGATATTCTATTACTGTTCTTTTGAGCCCATTACCATTATTTTTGAACCCATTTCATATAGAGGGAAATCGGTTCTTGTTATGCAAATGAATGCATGCGTCGCCATTGAAAAGCATTGTGTGCGATTTTGTATTTCCCGATTTTGTATTTAATCAGACACAACATCCAGTATCAATCTGACAAATCCATACAACCAGCTGAAGGAGACATACAACAGTCCACAGTCCAGGGTCTCGGGACCCTCGAAGTTGCAGCAAATGCTCTGTGGGTGCCGGTCACATGGGAGGTTATCCTAGGCTTACCACAGGACCCTGAGCTGCCCTCTCTTCCACAAACATAATTCAACTGCCTCACATAAGTTACAAGCATGATACCAGCTTTACTCTGCGGTGCCTTTGCTATCTACTCCCCTGCTGAGAGCTACAGAGGAGCCTAGATAGAGAATGTATATCTCCAGTGTGTGTGTTGGGGGTGAGGGGGTGAGGGGGGAGTTGTTGCATAAGAGTCTGCAAACCTAATCCAATCCCCAGTGTCGCACAGTAACCAAAGTAAAGGCTTACACCTTACACACCCTCTACAGTCTGGATTCTGACCTGCACACTCAACTGAAACAGCCCTCGTCAAGGTGGTCAACGACCTCACCCTTGCCAGGGCCAAAGGCAATTATTCCATCCTCCTCCTCCTTGACCTTTCCTCTGCATTTGATATTGTAGACCACCCCCTCCTCCTCCAATCACTGCAGTCCATGGGCATCCATGATCTTGCCTTGGCCCGGACCTCCTCCTACCTATCCAATCACTCCTTCACGACTCCATATACACTTCCTCTATTGGCAAACTTATCTTCTCCTGGGCTTCAAATACCACCTTTATACCGTCGACACTCAGATTTACCTCCATACCCCTGATATCTCATCCACCACCATGAACAAGGTCTCCTCATGTCTCTCAACAATTTCCTCCTGGATATCAGCTAGGTTCCTGAAGCTTAACCTAGACAAAACTGAGCTCCTGATCTTTCCACCCCACGCTGCTGCACCCCTCCCAGATTTCCACCTCACAATCGTCAACACAACCATTCACCCTACCTCCGAGGCCCGCTGTTTGTGTGTCACCCTGGACTCTGACCTCTCCTTTATCCCGCAGATCTCCCCTCTGTAAATCCCTGCACTGGCTCACTATCCGTTTCAGGATATGTTTCAAGATTCTATGCCTGGTGTATACATCTGTGTGGAAAACCTGCCCTACCTACATCTCAGAGCTTGTTCACAGGTATACACCAGGTCGTCCCCTCCGATCCTCTAATGATCTTCGACTCACTGCCCCAAGCATTTCCCGCTCCCATGCATGCCTGGTGATTTCTAAAGAGCTGCCTCCTCCCTCTGGAATGCCCTTCCACCAGTCATCAGACTTGCTCCCTCCTTTAACACATTCAAACAAGCCCTCGAAACCCACCTCTTTAAGATGGCCTACCCACCCCCTACCACACTGTAACTCTCTACTGAATATTTATTCCACAGACCCACCTAGTGTCGTCCCCCCCTTCCTTAGATTGTAAGCCTCTGGAAGGGTCCTCCCTTCCCTAGTGTAATCTACAGGATTGTGTGCTCCTTTCCTATGACAGCCTGTACTTGTATTACTGGGCCTACCTAACCAGCCCATAATTGCACGATCATGTATCTTGTACCGTTTGTGTTGTACTATTATTATTATTATTTATTATTTAGTATTTTTATAGCGCCGACATGTTACGCAGCGCTGCACAGTGTATATATATATCTTGTCACTAACTGTCCCTCAAAGGAGCTCACAATCTAATCCCTACCATTGCCATATGTCTATATTATGTAGTGTAAGTACTGTAGTCTAGGGCCAATTTTAGGGGGAGCCAATTAACGTATCCATATATTTTTGGAATGTGGGAGGAAACCGGAGTGCCCGGAGGAAACCCACACAGACACGGAGAGAACATATAAACTCTTTGCAGATAGTGCCCTGGCTGGGATTCGAACCAGGGGCCCAGCGCTGCAAGGCGAGAGAGCTAACCACTACGCCGTATAACTTTGTTTTATGTTGTATAACCTTGTTCTGTCTGTCATCCTTGTATCATTGTATATATTTATTGTCCAGTGCTACGTAATATGTTGGTGCTTTATAAATACAGTAAAGAATAATAATAACATAATGCACAACCAATTGCACAAGGCTCGGTTTCCATCTGTAGCCAGACTACGTGCGGGCAGCAGGAGCGGACAGTGTAGTGTCCGCTCCGTTTGTCCGCTGTGGTCCAGATGGAGCCTGGGGCAGATGTGTTACCCCCTTAGGTTAATTATAAAAGAGGAACCGTTCACTGTCCGTGTCGCGATGAGTGGAGAGTGGATAAAAAAAGTATATTCTCAGCTCTAAGTGTGAACACAGCCTAATAGGAGCATGGTCTGACCACATAATGGGTAGAATTTTTGTTTCTTGGATTATCTACAGCATTATTTTGTCTACCAGTAAAAAGTGTTCTCCCAGAAAAGTCTTTCTACCCATGAAAAGACCTCCATGGATCCTGCAAGTTAGGCAACTGTGGATCTGTTGGGCTGGGAAGTATCCAGCTTAGGATCAATGCAGATATTGAAGTTCCCAGCAATAATCATAGTATTGCATTGCAGACAGAACTGAAGTCCTTCTGATTGGAGGGCAGAGCATGATAACAAAACAACTTAACTTGCAGTCCTCACCACTGGGAATAGGAGGCACGGATCTACGCAGCTCTGATCATGTGCGTAGCCTGGGAGTTCTAATTGATGGGGATTTAAACTTCAGAACTCAAATCTCTGCTGTGGTGAAATCATCTTATTTTCACCTGAAGAACATTGCAAAAATCAAGCACCTCATACCCCCAGAAGATCTGCCAACCTTAGTCCACGCTTTCATCACATCCCGACTGGACTACTGCAATGCTCTCTACACTGGCCTTCCAAAAAAGGTCTTGTACCGCCTACAGCTGATACAGAATACTGCTGCCAGACTGCTAACCAACCAACCCCGTCACTGCCACATAACGCCAGTCCTGCATTCCCTTCACTGGCTACCTATAGAATGGAGGGTCCTATTCAAGATCGGCCTACTGACATTTAAATCCCTGAATAATCTAGGCCCTGGATACATGAAAGATATGTTACAGCTGCGTAGCAATCCCCGCATTCTCAGATCCACAGGTTCTAATAATCTAGTCATACCCAGAGTCCACTTGGAAACTTTTGGTCCCAGAGCCTTCTGTAATGCTGCCCCTACGTTTTGGAACTCCTTACCTCAACAGATCAGGACAGCCCCATCCCTGGACGTGTTTAAATCCAGACTGAAAACCCACCTGTTCAGTTTGGCATTTGCAGAAATATAACTTTTGTTGTGTGAATACTTCATCCTACTAATTACTGAATCTGAGAGAGCCTAAGCGCTTTGAGTCCTATGGGAGAAAAGCGCTATAGAAATGTTATTGTATTGTATTATTGTATAGTACCTTAATGTTTTAGTTTAACTTTATGTATTGATACTTTGACATTCAGCTGGTTAAAGTTCCGAGCATACAGTATGTATTCACTGTTGGTTATTAATTGTGTGTTTATTACAATCAAATACCTTCCCTGGGAGCCCCTGATAGTTTGTTTAACATTGACTGATAAACTCTAATGAAACGGTATTGTTCTTCTTCTTCTTCCTCTTTCTCCTCTTCTTCCTCTTCCTCTTCTTCCTCTTCCTCATAGAAATTGGCAGCACCAGAATAATAATATCCAAAATATTATAAATCTTTATTATTTTCAAAAACGTATCCAAAATTTCATAAAAACAATTAAAAAAGTCACACAATGTGACCAACAGGGTCTCTCGACCATACAATATATCAAATCGTACAAAAAAAATATGTATAAAAATATATACCAACTGGCGTATGGAAAATAGTAGTATATAACTCTATAAGCAGCGTATAGGATCACCTAATAATATTAGGGTATAATTCTCAGTGATTGAAATATGCACCTCCACATATGTATTATTATAAACCACACACAATATATTAATCCCAGATAACATAGCTAAAAGTGACAAAAAATTATGCCTATATATATATATATATATATATATATATATATATATATATATATATATATATATATATATATATATATATATATATATATATATATATATATATATATATATATATATATAATATGTACACACATATATAATATATGTACACACATATATAATATATGTACACACATATATATACGTGGCGTGTAATAGCACAAAACCATTGACAATAGTAGAATAACCAGTAAAAAGTGCAGCGTGCAAAATAATAATGAAAGAACCTGTAAAGGTATTGGAGTAAAGTGCTAGGTGTCAATAAAAAGGGGAACAAGATAAACAGAATGGTTGAACTTACGCAGCTATATGGAATCACAGCAGTCCAAACGGCCAGAGGGAGGAGCCGTTTGGACTGCTGTGTTTCCATATAGCTGCGTAAGTTCCACCATTATGTTTATCTTGTTCCCCTTTTTATTGGCACCTAGCACTTTACTCCAATACCTTTACAGGTTCTTTCATTATTTTGCACTCTGCGCTTTTTACTGGTTATTCTACTATTGTCAATGGTTTTGTGCTATTACACGCCACGTGTATATATATGTGTGTACATATATACAGGGCTGTGGAGTCGGTCCAAAAATCCTCCGACTCCTCAGTTTAGGATTCCACCGACTCCGACTCCTCGACTCCGACTCCTCTAATTTGCATATTACAATTTTGTTGATTAAAAGTATGTAACATTAAATTCGTTTCTTAACTGCCAACGCTTAGGAATTTTACAAGACAACTGAAGTGAGAAGGATATGAAGACTAGTATATTTATTCCCTTTAGACTAAAACTAGTCCTTGGTAAGAGTACTTGTAAAAGGTACAAACTGGAACAAAGAACATCTATCAGGCCCTAGGCAATGTAAGTGTGGGTACATGTAAGAATGATGTGCAGGTACTCTGCAGGGGAATGAGGAGATTGTAAACAGACAACACCTCTGTGTTCAATGTGCACAGCATTCTCAGTTGATTCCCTGCAGCTCTGTGGGGAGTGCATATGTAGAGTATAGTACTACTGTGTAACAAAGTAAACCTGAGACAGATGAAATTAAAGTTTTATACATACCTGGGGCTTCCTCCAGCCACCTTCAGGATAATCAGTCCCTCGTTGTCCTCCTCCACCACCTGGATCTTCTGCTATGAGTCCACGTACTTGAGCCAGTCGGGCGTAGTGCGCATGCACACACTCCGCCGCCAGGAGCATACTACACCTGTGCAGCACTATTGCGCAGGTGCAGAATGTTCCTGGCTGTGGATCGGCATGCGGCCGGACAGCGCTGACTGGCTGATTTACCAGGACTCATAGCAGAAGATCCGGGTGGTGGAGGACAGCAAGGGACTGATTAGCCTGAAGGGGGCTGGAGGAAGCCCCAGGTATGTATAAAACTTTACTTTTCATCCGTCTCAGTTACCCTTTAATTTGTAGTCACCAAACCAAATTTTAACAACATATCAAATTATTTGATTTCATCAGCAAAGGGAGTGCATACATTTGCATAAATCAGCATCAATGCAGAATTATTTCCATCTCGTTGACCATCTCTATTAGTGACACAGCTACACATCAGGCTTTATTCTTACAGCATAGATGTTATTTAGTATGTATGTTACGGCCAGAACCCGAAGTTTGGCCACTTCTAGTTCTGGCCGGCCACTTCGGGTTCTGGCCGGCCAATGCGCGAAGTGGCCGCTGCGCTGCGGCCAATGTTAGAAATGGAATGATTCCTCTGACATTAATGTATCTTCTGGCCGCAGCGCAGCGGCCAAACGTATAACAACTTAGTTCATTTAATGCAATTCAGCCGGCGGCAATGTAACAATTCAAGCCGCCGGCTTTTTCTCTGCGCCTCTCTCTCCTCCTCTTATGGGCAGCAGGCGGGGACACGCGTCTCCCCGGGAGTCGTTCGTCGCACCAGGAAAGCAGAGCGGGGAGGCTGCAGACATCGCTTCTGCCAGCACCCGCTCTGCAAGAACGGCAGGATTACCCTGCCGCGACGAACGACTCCGGGGGGACACTCGTGTCCCCGCCCGGCTGTCCATAGGAGAGCGACTGAGCGAGAGAGGCGGGGGGGGGGGGGGGGGGGGGAGAAGGAGAGAGAGAGGCAGAGGAGGAGAGAGAGGCGCAGAGAAAAAGCCGGCGGCTTGAATTGTTACATTGCCGCCGGCTGAATTGCATTAAATGAACTAAGTTGTTATACGTTTGGCCGCTGCGCTGCGGCCAGCAGATACATTAATGTCAGAGGAATCATTCCATTTCTAACATTGGCCGCAGCGCAGCGGCCACTTCGCGCATTGGCCGGCCAAAACCCGAAGTGGCCGGCCAGAACTAGAAGTGGCCAAACTTCGGGTTCTGGCCGTAACATGTATAAGAGATTCCTGTGTACACATCATATATACAGTCACAATCAGATATGTATATCTGACCTTAAAAATACGGGAACTGCTTTATTGAAGCAGCACAAGTAACTAATTTTGATTGGTTTATTTTAGGGATGGGACGAATCCACAATTTCTTCGAATCCGAATCCGGATCCGAATCTAAAAAGGTTCTCGAATATCTCGAACCTTTCGAATCCCGAATCTAACGAATCCTGCACATAAGAATTGTGCGATCCATGCAATAGTTGCCCGCACTATAGGTAGCTAGGTAAAGGTGTCTTCAGTATAGCTAGCAAGGTATAGGGGCCTTCACTATAGGTTGCAAGGTATAGTGGCCTTCAGTATAGGCAGCAGGGTATAGTGGCCTTCATTATAGGCAGCCGGGTACAGTGGCCTTCAGTATAGGCAGCAGGGTATAGGGGTCTTCAGTATAGACAGCAGGGTATAGGGGTCTTCAGTATAGGCAGCAGGGTATAGGGGTCTTCAGTAAAGGCAGCAGGGTATAGGGGGCTTCAGTATAGGTAGCAGGGTATAGGGGCCTTCAGTATAGGCAGCAGGGTATAGGGGCCTTCAGTATAGGTAGCAGAGTATAGGGGGCTTCAGTATAGGTAGCAGGGTATAGGGGCCTTCAGTATAGGCAGCAGGGTATAGGGGCCTTCAGTGGCGTAGCTAAGGAGCTGTGGGCCCCGGTGCAAGTTTTTCATTGCCCCCCCCCCCAGCACTCTATACATAACAATCAATACGGCGCACCAAAACCTGCCAAGGACCACTACAGTGTCAGAGGATCAAGAAGGGGATGGGGAACAGTTTGTTAATAATTGCCACTATTCAAAGTATCTGTAGAAGTGATTATTATGAGCACAGGACCAATGGGGAGCTAATACTGTAGTTGAGGGAGGGCCCCTTGGGGCCCCTCTGGCTCAAGGGCCCCGATGCGGTCGCATCCTCTGCTACTGTTATTGCTACTCCCCTGGGGGCCTTCAGTATAGGTAGCAGAGTATAGGGGCCTTCAGTATAGGTAGCAGAGTATAGAGGCCTTCAGTATAGGTAGCAGGGTATAGGGGCCTTCAGTATAGGTAGCAGGGTATAGGG